>NC_091148.1:18533133-18756495 GCF_041381155.1 Argopecten irradians | reverse complement strand
ACAACTTTCTCACACCTACGTTTCAAGTCCTGGTGGCCTGCAAAACGCATATTTGGTATATTGCTTTATATCAATGAGATCTCGGATTGCTTTGATACTGGTAAAAAATCCGTTAAGATTTGGCAAAAGAGTTACGAGACTTTAAAATAGGCGAAACAGATTACATTTCTTGTGGTTTCCATGGCGGATAAAAACTAATATTTATTATCCTGCGATTTCCACAAGAAAATGTTGTATATTGCATTTATACCAATTTGAATAGTCTGGATTGTACATTTTATACTTATCAACAATCCTATCAATATTTTTGCACAGAGAGTTACAGGACCTTAAAATCGTCAAAACAAACTCTAATATCAGTCTTCTCCGCTCATATAACTTTTGTATTTATTGGTCCCAATTTCACAGACCAAATTATCTGTACATACTGCTTTATATCACTGAGATCTTTTGATGAGGTTTGGTTTCTGGTCAAAATCCGTCAATAATTTGCCATAAAGTTACCAGGACTTTATACTTTCCACCTAGTTATTAACAATATTTTTAATCTGTTAAATCCACTATTTTATATTATGTTTTAAACTGCTTGCGCAGGCAACACTCATCTCACATCCTGTGGTCAGCTCTTGTTTGTTTGTTTACTGGTGCTGAAAAATTTCATTGGTTTGGAATGGGATATTTTAAATGGACGCGTGCTAGCGATGCGTAGTTGAAAATATCTGGTACAACAAATGCAAGTTTACACTTCCAGTAAACAACAAAAAATAATAAATCATTCCGTTATTATTTACCATTTCAAACCTAACTGTTTTCTGTTTAAATTATAATGTTCTAATAAAATAAACTATGTATTTTTTTTTGTCAATCATTATACATATACCTGATACAACCAGCAAGTCCAATTGATGGAAATCCAGGAAAAGCTTGGCTCCAATTTGGCGGCCAAATGTTGTCCAATTTTGAGAAAGAACAACAAAAATGTAGTTCCAATTATAACAGAGTATCTTTTTTAATTCTATTGATGCAATATTTCCTCAAATTACTTTATTCTCTGAATATTCCTAATTTAAGAATATCAATTAACATTCATATTGTATTAATTGACAGAATTACAAATAAATACATAAACAATATAGGCCAAAATCTGATGCGCCATTAACACTACTTTGGTGGAATTCAGTGTCTGTAGTGTATGAATTCTTGCACGAGACAAGTATCGGTGGCTGATTTACGGCCAACTCGTCTTGTTGTAGGTGTTGTCGCCTTGTTCACGTGTTGTCGAGTCTGTCGCGCGTCTCAAGACTGCGACAAACCCGAGATTAAAAAGTTAAAAATGTCGACTCTTGTCGCGTGTTTCCGAACCGCGACAAGGATCCGAGCGCAACACTGACAAGTCTACAACACGGACAAGTCGACATATCATACACGCTAATTAGCGCGTACAGATTCTCGTGTTTGTCGCGGTAAAATGTCGACTTGTCGTGTTTGTCGTAGTTGTTCGACTTGTCGTGTTGTCGTCTTTGTCGTGTTGTCGACTTGTCGCGGTTCGAAAACGCGACAAGCTCGAACATTTTAACTGTTAAATCTCGGGTTGTCGCCAGGTTTGAGACCGCCGACAGACTCGACAAGCGAGACCAAAACGACAAGGCGACAACACATCAACACGAGATGGCGCGTAATCAGCCACCATAGCACAACGACGACTGCGTTTACACAAGTGATTCCCCATTTGGACATACCTCGATACTCTAGGGGTTCACGATCACTTACGATCTCTTTTACAACACCCTGGACTATCTCATCAGTTATTAAAACTGGACGGCAACAGAACAGAACATGTTAATTTAGTCCTGTGAGTACATCAAAAGAGACGTATAAGGTGTATTTTTTTACACTGTGGGTTTTTTGGACTGGTGTGGCTTTTTTTCTTTTGTTTTTCTCTTTGAAGTTTGGGGGGGAAGTGCGCTCTCTCTGTTGTCTAGTCTTCAAAGGGAAATCTTTGCGCTTGACTTGTGATTGGTCAATTTACTCAAAATTATTTTTCAGCTGAGCTGCCTCTTTTTTCAATTTCCACTAATGACGTGTGATAGTCCAGGGGTTTTTTTTTTTGTAGAGATCGTAATGTGATCGGAACCCCTGGAGTATAGAGGATGCCAGTTGGTAAGCTTATATAGCAAAGAAAAAAGGGAAATGTAGAAATATCATCTTTTAAAACAATCAAAGAGGGGGGGGTGGCATTACAATTCGGAGAGATGCCTGTGACACATGTCAGGGATGACGGACTACAATTGTTTTGTTCAAATGAATGACCTTGGACCTTTCATATGAAATTACCCAGGGGATCAAATAAGGCTTAAAGTCTTTAAACGACTTCTTAGTGAATAACCTTGAGACCCTAAAGACTCTGATATTAGGCCTGTGACTTGCTGGGAATAATTAGGCAACCAAGTATGTTCAATATGAATGAAGGTCACAGGGGTCATTAATTGGCTAAAAATGCAAATTAAACAACATCTTGGTTACCTGAACGAGGACTAAAAACCTGATCATAAGTGCCTGTGACAAGTTGGGATTAAGGGCTGCCAAGTTTGTTAAAAGGATTAGTGCAGTCACCAAAAATTTTTTTTTTGATAATATCGTCAGGATATTGCTTTGGATGAATGAAAAAGCAAGTCCCACCCAACGCATAGTCTAGACTGTTTAGCCGCTAACGGGTAGAATTTTTGTCGTGGATTTACGGGTAGTAGTCGGACTAACGGTTCAGAGATTAATGAGCTAGGGCGGTCACGTGGTCTTATGATGTCATAGTAGTCCGCGGCTACTACAAGTGTCCGCCGTAGTACTATACATATATACAGCATATATACTTGAATACCGATATATCTTACAATTTGAAGTTTTTCGAGTAAATGGTGTATTCTAGCTTTATGATGTAGATTATTTGTTCAGTTTCAAAAACATACCATTTAACACCATTTCAAACCATGTCCAAACAAGTAATTGTAGCATTATAAAGATTTATGAAAGCAAACGTGATGTTCTGAAAAGAATTGTTAACATCCAATGAAGTAATAAGGCTAAAATTGACTTACAAAATTGTGAGTGATACGTATATTACGGGAGGGACATTGAAGATATGACCATGAGCGTTAACCCTGTCGATCGTACTGAAACTGTAACTCTCGCTGTCAGTGTACAGTAAAATCGTGTATGACAATAGATAGTATATGGGGACCAGCTGTGGGTACTTTGTCTAATATGGATGGCTAGGAGATAAATAACATATTGGCAAAATCTGTCTGATTACAACAATAACGGATTAGACACAAGCAATTATGACCGTCAACGGTCAAAAGGAAGGCTCAGAAAAGGGCGTTAGCGAGGCTCCTTGCTGGGAAGCCGGGGAACAAGAGTAGGGGGCCTGAGTGACGCGGAACCAAAATGCAATTCAAACGGGTAAGACAGTCAGTGTACGCATCTGTTCTATACACATCAGGGCGGGGTGCCAGCTAGGCTGTTTCTATGTAGGTCAACTCCGTTATCCGTACCCAGGCATTGGTAAGGAAGAGCCTGAAACACTTCAGGTCAGTACCATCGGTATAACAAGGTGTACAAACTGCGGGGCACTTTCTTCAGCAGTTGAAGAAAATAATCTCGAGTCGAGTGGATATCCCTCGTATAGTGTTGCACCGTAGAATTAGGACGGGGAATACTGTCTGTTGAAATAGTATAAGTTTTCTGCATGATCTTACTAATCCTTATCAAACAGATGGCATCGTCACAATTTGATGAAACCAACTGTTGTATCTGTACTTAATGTAGTAGATTAACCATAATCATATAAGAAGGATGTATGGAGGTGCAAACTCGCCGTGAGAAACGCGCAAGTTGTAAAAACGACGATCATACACACATTCACACACGGAGAAAGTAGTATAACAACAGAACAAGGAATACAGACAATTGATGCTTTAGCAAAACTTATTGGTCCGGATGAGAGTGTGACTCATAATGGATCTGCCCTCAGTGATATTAGACATTGTACATCGACACCTAATAACTGCGAAGCTGGGGGGCATGGGTGGCGGGCGTAGGGGGGAACGAGAATACGGAGGTGATGGGGACGTGAGACACAATTAGTGTTGAAGGATAAGGACGATAAACGGCATTCAGTGGGTGAACGAAGGATGGAAGTGGTTTAGCAAAATACTAGATGGACCAAAATCTGGCAAAGGGCGGCGCTAAATGTATGCGATACTGCCGAGGTCAAATGCCTTACGAACAAAGGCAAGAAAGGACAGATGCCTCACAGGAGATGCGAGAACACAACTCTGGATGATCATCAAAACGGGAAAAAAAATCGCACAACGGAAGAGAACCGTCAGGTTCGTCTGATAAGAAATAGAGGTCGTGATGCAGGGGCCGCTGAAACGGGGTCCGCGCTATTACAGGACGATTCAATAGGGGGGTGTAGCAATAGTTGATGAGAAAATGTTGTTGTAATCCCACAGAAATGAGATAATCAATGTTAAAATTTGATAGTTTGTTACCTGTGAACAACCGCAATGCGCCTACAGAATACAGTCTTTCTGGAGGGGAAAAATAGCTCGCGCTTAACGAGTTTTGCGGTGCTTCGGTGACGTGGGTCGTAAAGCTAGAAAGCCAAGGGCGTCTCATAAAGAGTACGCAATACTCGATGCAGATGGCACTCAACAAGATGGGCAAGGTTGGAGAATTCAGTGGAAAAGCGTACGGGTCGAGAAGGAGGGGTATAGGAAGAGAGACAACGAAGAGTGGGCGAGAGAATAAAGATTGTTGTACCGAAAGACGCTCCAACGGGGTGAAACCATGGCAGCGTAAAAGATGGTATCCGAAGAATAGTATTATTGGGAAAGCGGCAGTTTGATCTATACGGATTTGGTCCACGATGGCGTTCTACGTACGCGAATTGGGAGGGATCGGGAGTGCGGAAGGCAACCGATAATGGCAGGAGCGGCGCGAAGATCAAATATTCGAGAGAGGAAAAAGGTGGGCGCCGAGGGGATATTTTAACAATGGGCCAAGGAAGGGGGTTAGCTAAGGAGATAAATGGGGGTAATGGTTCCATTGGTGTAGGGTTTCTTAATTAAGGGGGGGGGCCACACCGTGTGAAGCTTAAAACGTGGAACGTACTCGTGTGTGGGTTACGTGGTAGGGGATTGGAGGGGCCCAATTGCTCTCGCTGTGATATAGGTAGGTGTAGAGAGACGCGACCAATGGCTGGATTACTTACCGATGCAGGGGGGGGGGGCGGCGTGGGGTTAGGCTGACTTGGTCCAGGAACAGCTCAGCAGACTATCGGCCTGCGGGATAGCTATAGGACAGTACTTTTGAATCTGTTTCGTGGACGGGGTGGGGCGGCGCTCGATCAAGGGGGGGGGGGGGGGGTGGGGGGGGGGGGGGACACGACTGATCCCTAGGTCGAATTGGAACAGCTGAGGGACGGCATCGCGCGGACGGGTTTGAGTAGGAATAGTGGCTGAGGTAGGCTGTGCGTTTGGGATTACTAAATATGATTGACAGTCGTCGACCCCACTGGTACAGATAGGATAGGAAACGATCGGAGTGCAGGTGGTCTAGGCGCGGGGGACGTGGAGGTGACTAGACTCGGAGAGGACACAAAGGTCGGAGAGTGTAGTATGTTTGGTGTTGTGGTGGGGTGAATGATGAGTAGTGCCAGGGGGGAAACACCAAACGACGTGGTGATCGAGTTGTTGTTCATGTGGACGTAGGGAAGAACTCGAATGCGGAGACTGGGTTAAAATGATTATATAAACGTGGGTACCAGATATCTATGAGAACCAGGTGGCCATTGGTAGGGAATTCTGTGAGCCGATTACATTAGCGAGGCAGCAAGTATCTGGGGAACGCTATACGGGGTGTGTAAGGGAAAAGAATAGTGCGCGAGGGGGGGAAGCGCGAAGCTACAGAGGTGGGACACCCATGGCTGGAATGGGGGAAACTTCATCACTGCGCAAGGAATTATCTCGTATGGCGGGTGGCGGGAACTCATAAGAAAGGGTCGAAAGGCGGTCCACTGGTGACAGTACGGTTTTTTCATGGGTAAGGAGTTGCATAGTGTCATCTGAAATGACGCATCTTTTAATATTAAGCACAAATACATCGACAGATGTAACAACAAAGTTTATCAGACAGCGAGCCGAGAGCAATGACTAAACGCGTCAGAACAACTTCCGTTGTGATCCTTATGAACCGGGACAGGGGACACGCTATGCCGCAAAACGAAACAAGCCTCGCAAACAAGACTACGAACTACGGCAATACAATTGGTGGGAAAAATTATCGTCGAAACAGAAAAAAATCTGTTTTACACTGAGAAAGTCGTCCCGCCGCAGCCTCTGCGGGGCTGGCGCTGGCGGGGCGTGGCTCCCCCGCCTTTCCTCGGGGGCGGCGGTCGGCGGGCGGGGCCGGGGTATGCGTGCAGTTCGATCGAGGCAAAGGGGTGGATACGTTGACAATAAGTTAAGGAGAACACAGGACAGGAGAGATGGAGTGGGGCGTGGGTGGGCACGAGTGTTCGCGGTGGACAGTGACACATTGTTCTGCGTTGTTATCAATAGAATCAGTCTGAGTAATCGGGCTGGGGTGGGGTGCGGCCTCGTGGTAAGGGAGGGCGGATAAGTGGTCGGGGGTGCAGAAAGCTTCAAACCGCGTTAACTGGAATTTTTGAGGGGAGATGTCAAGTTGTCAGACAAATAACAACAAGAACAAGATGTCAATTTCTACGATGAGATTGGGAAATAGAGGTAGAGGGGGTTGATTTGGTTGGTCATTAGGTTGGGTCGCGAGCGGGTGAATGGAAACAATTAAGGTATGGATACAGCGAGAGGCTAGCGCAAGATATGAAGCTAAAACAAAATATTGTTCGAAACGGCATCTAGAACGGGGATTGCGGAAAGGGCAAGTGGAAGTAAGCTGTTGTGAGAGACCGAGATAGAGCAGGCGAGAGCCGCAGGCTCGGGTGATAGGTATGCGTTACGTAGGAAGCGGCCGATATCATTCGACTTTTATTTTGTCGGCAACATTTCTACGATAGGGTCGGTCTAGCGCTGCTGCGGCAGCTCCATGAGATATGTATTTGCAGGAATACAAATACAATATAGAGTTCTTTCTTGACTCCGATAAAGGTTGTGAAGGATAAAATTTGTTCGAGATCATTTCGAAGGAAGGCTGACTGTGAGCATGTGTGGTGTGAGCATTTAACAGGCAACTAGTCTCTACCAACTGAGAGAAAATGGATTTTAGATTGATATTACTAGGGAAGATCAGGGTACAAATGATATATTCAGAACATGTGGTTGTCTGTAGCCTTTGAGCATAGATGAGATCGGGCATTTGTGCTCGCTCAACGTAATCTTATAGTAGCAACGCTGACATGTCAGTTGCTGGAGGCATGGGAAGTTAAGCACCCATGGTGACATGGGAAGGCCACGACGGCATAGTAATATCGAAAATAGTCGTTTATGGGGCGGCATAAAGCATTACTATAAGCGATCTGTTATGATTGTTGTTAATACTAACCAAGATATCAAATCCCTCGAGGAATATTCACCGATCTAATTTTTAACTCCACTAACAGGTGCCATTAGTTTTTTATCAAACACATGTTATCAAATGGCTCGATAATACCACGCTAAAACAGATAAAAACACAACTACAGAGTCAATCATTAACATACGGCTCTACCAGAAGTTATTTGAAACAAATTCTTTAGCACACGCATATCAGCAATACGATTAGATAAGGTCCGAAATATTCAGTTACCACAATAAATTTAACAAACAAAGGATTCAGCCAGGAATGTGCCTAGTCTTATGGCCGCATATCACGTTTACAAGGAATCCTCTTTCATTACCTTACGAAAATGGTGTCCAACGAATTCATACGCAGCTATCCCAGGTCAATGCCGACGTCAATTATACTATTGTAATGTATAGCCGGGCTTTCTATCACAAGTTGTCTTAACCTTAGGTATCACAGCGAACTTCTGGACTGACTAGTTAAACACACACATTTCCACCAGTCACATTCAAACGCTTGTGTGGGGTGGGGGGTGGGGGTGTATTTATTTGACGATACAACTGAGCGAACCCTATCGGTGACCCAAGCAAGGAGACGGTCCAACGGAGAACAAATGTCAAGCACTGAATGTTTTACTCGTTATGAATTAATATGAACTTGCGGCGTGACCTTGATGACCAAAAAAAAATTTTGGCCTACATTTTCAGACATTTACACTTTACTAGTGTTTTGCTATGCCTATTCGGACACACTCAGTATAGGGAAGGTAGTGATTGCCCAAATATACAAGGCTGGGGAAACTTAATATCGTGTCGTGCCTAAATGCTAAACCCTGGAGGCTAAACTCTAACACTTGCAAAATCTCATTCGCTGAAGTAATTTTCTCACAGAAACGGAATGCCAGTTACCCTACTGCAGTGTGCTCAATAGGAGGCGCAATAATAGAATGGACTAACTCGAAAGTTAACGCGGTGGGAAATTTACCCTTTTGTTCTTGACCTTAAAAGCTTGGAGTTTGCTTAGTAAAAAATTAATAAAAAAAAAAAACCCCCGACCGTGAAACACAGGTAGAAGGAACCTCAAAACAGTTTAATATGTAGTAGGTATTTAATCCGGGCGGTTTAAAACCCTCCCGTAAAAAGGTGCAAATCTCATGATTAAGGGCAATTAATCAATTACCAAGGTCTTATGCTGTATTGATGTGAACTTTGGGGCGTATAATACGCAGAAATCGACATGATGATATTGACTACAACAATACGGTATCGCATGCGGGCGCGCGCCGAGAGATGCCAAGGATATTGAGAAAACATCAACCCTCAGCTATAACTGCCAGGGCTATAGAATCTAACCTGAACGAAATATGGTCGGGATGTGGAAGTTTAGGAAACTGTATCTATGGAACACGCTGTGTCGTGCTAAGTCCGTCTTTTTGTGTTGGAAAACTCTCTTTTTTATTATTCTTTGTGGTACATTTTATGTTTACGGGCCCACAAAAACTTAGAAACGTGCTGCTTTAAAACGTGGTTAGCCTCGACCACACTGCGTGGAATTAAGCATAGAACCCTGCTTCTTGGACTTTGTTTATCTTCCGCGTGAATTTTTAATAGAGAATGTTCAGTGGAAAATGTCCTCATCAGTACCACAAAAAAAAACACAGTGAAAAATTTTTACTTTGATATAAGGGGTCGAAAAAATGTAAAAATCGTCCTAATTTATCCATTCTTTATACGCAGTTCCCACCCATTTTCTCAGGACCCCAACTCCTTTATGGGAATTAAACAAAACACTGAAATACTCCAAAAAAAATACGATGGTACAAATTTGTTGAATTGGTCAAACTTTCGTCGTAACCCACGGGTTGAGCTTAAACTGATTGCAATTTTAGCAAACTCGTGCAACTAACGAAGTGGACAATGACGTAAAACATTTCTTAGTTGAGTGTCCATTCACTGTCACAAAAGCAAGGGACACACATTATGATGAAAAAATTGTAAACTGTATTTAGCGTTAGAGCAATACGTAAGTTTTTGACAATAAGAGCCAGATGAAAAGTGTTCATTTCCATTCTCTCGGTGGAAGGACACTTATTCAATTGGAGGACCCATCGACTTGGCCTGAATAAGAATACGTTGCTTGCTCAAAGCAAAAAATGCAGTGGAAGAGAATGCTTTACGGAGATAAATGTTAACCTCAATGACGGAGTTCTTGTACAATAAAATAGAAAATACGTCCGCTTTGCAGTTACATTTGAAATGTTTAAAATGACATGGTACGCAATGCCTTGACTATTACGTTATTACATTACTTCTGGAATAACTTTTTTAAAGGTTTGTTAACCCTTGTTCAGTTGCGGGCATTGTTGTAATTTAGAGACCATTTTGTTGGGTGTTCAACTTAATTTTGTAATTAAGTAACGCTTCCATTATATATTTGATATAAATGTTTGTTTACATCGCTTTATTTCAGTAAATATTTTTCCAAAATTTGCTGATATTTTGTGAGGTAAATGCTAGTCAATCTCTCGGCACTTGGAGACCTCGGCACTTGGTCACCTCGGCACTTTGATATTCGGCACTTGGTAATCTCGGCACTTTTATGTTCGGCATTTGGAGTGTTCGGCACTTTTGAAGAGAGTTCGGCACTTATTTTTTATTAAACATTATATAGTCTATTGATATACGAAAATAACGATTATTCTCCGTGAATGTATAATTTTCATTGGATTTTGGGAAATAGGTCATGCTAAAGGGGAATAACTCGTGTGTGCAGATGCACTGCAGCTGTGACGATCGGTGTAAATTATTTTAAAAAAAAACGGGTTTTCATATTTAATTCATATTACTCTATATATGACTACACTAATTGTAATCAAAATGTTGTTGATGTATCTAGCGAATGTCCATATTTCTCCGTTGTTTACTTAGTTTTCGCGAAATACATTTTTATTTTTTGTTCGTCGTCCTTCCTAAGGATTTATAAGTCTTTCCTAAGACTACCTACTGGAATAACGGTTTGATTGCCGATACGATATGATATTTTTATTCTTTAAATAGTGTTTTTAAGAATATCTTTATTAGAAGCCATGGTTACAAAAATATCACTTGTTATTATCAGAAACATATAGGCCTAAAAATGTCGAAAATTGGACGACAATATGGACACTCGCTATCGTAGATTTTAATGAACATACAGATGCCAGACATAAACAGGTATTGAGAACCAACTATTTTTACCTATATGATTGTAGTATGTTATATTTAATAATTTTTATTTTTTAATTTAATATATTTTGAGTAATTTTCGATCATTTTTCTGTTATTTTCATGATAAGATAAAAATGTGACGTTTCTCAATATGCTTTTGTCTGGTTGATGTATCCCAATATATTTACAAGAAATAGTTCTGTTGTAAGAACATGTATTGATTACAAAAATGAAAACATACCACATCAAAATCAGTATCAAATTCTTTTATTACTTTCTTTTAGCACAATGTAACACCCTTATAATGATACCATATCGTCATCTTAACATCATATTCATCATATAATCAATAATCTTATCAATATATTATCATCTAATCAATATATCATCATCTAAACAATATGTCATCTATAATCAATATATTGCCATAATCACCAGTATAATTAGCACCATATCATCAATCATCATCTCATCACTGCTTCATTGTCACGTACATCATCATATGTCACATCACCACTGTCACATCACACTAGAGTAAAAACGAACACTCTCGCAAAAGTCTGCTGGTTGAAATCTCCTAAGTGTAATCGCTAAGTACATTTGGACATATATGATTATCAAATTAAATACAATCGCTAAGTACATTTGGACATATATAATTAGAATGAAATACAATCGCTAAGTACATTTAGGCACATATATATAATTAGAATGAAATACAATCGCTAAGTATATTTGGACATATATGATTATCAAATTAAATACAATCGCTAAGTACATTTAGGCACATATATATAATTAGAATGAAAAACAATCGCTAAGTATATTTGGACATATAAGGTGATCAAATTAAATACAATCGCTAAGTACATTTAGGCACATATATATAATTAAAATTAAATACGAACGCTAAGTACAAAATACGATCGCTAATTAGTACATAGGGGCATATATAATTATCAAATTACATACAATCGCTAAGTATATCGGGACATATATGGTGATCAAATTAAATACCACCACTAAGTACATTTGGAGATTTAGTTCATAGTTATTTAGTTATTTAATTAATATGGTACTTACCAGAATTGCACGTTCTGTGTTGCCATCTTGAGCAGCTGTCGCACTGCAGTCCTTCCTGTCGCGGTCGTACTGTTCGCGAGCACGATACACAATCCGAAGCAGAGTCATCCATAGCTAAGAATACGTCTAGTACCATGACAAAAATCATCCTAATTTATAGATGTTGTTTTCTATTTTGATTTACTCCAATTTTGATTGGTTGCACAGAATTTCTTTGAAGCATCACTAACTGTACATAATATGTTGTAATACCAAAATTGTTTGTTTTCTTAACAATCATCAAACGGAATAAAAGTATGTATTACTACTACATCGTTTGGCGTATGGCTTCATTGTTTTTTTAAACAACTGCACCACCTGTGGGCTTACGTGATTACAAGATACATATGTACAAAAGCGCTGGTATATAATTAACGTCTGTATCCACAAACATGCTTACACTTGCTTATATATATATCTATAAATGTGCATTTTAAAGTAAACAGAATTGGCGGCATTTTGACTTCAATTGCAAATCTATTTACGTAGTGCTAACAAATTAAACAATGACGACAAAGCTGTATCAACATAATGTTTTATTAGTCTTCAATTTTGCAACAAAAAGAAGCCGAAATAAAAATACCGAAAAGTGCCGAGGCGACTTCATAAAGTGCCGAGGTGACTTACGAAAAATGCCGACGTGTCTCTTTTCCCAAGTGCCGAGGTCTCCAAGTGCCGAGATGTCCTGATACCCTACATATACAAGTAAATGATGTTTCAAATGATGATTTTTTTTACGTTCACGATCTCTAGCAGCGTTTGATAGATCTAATATTCAAGTAAGAAATCAATTTGAAATGTCTTCAAAATACTTTTAGTATTGATTTCTCATCGATTCAAGTGCTAGCATTTAACTGGGAAATTACTTGTACTTGTTTAGTAGGAGTTTTTGATAATTTGACAAACGGAAAATATTGAGAATGCAGTTAAAGTAATAAATATATTCAAATCTTTAATTATTGCAATTTTTTTTAATATGTTCAGTGTGTTGATTATATACATTTGTCTTCTAAATGTTCACTGTAAAATATGTGGTAAGTTTTGCTTGTAACATTATCTTACAAAACGAATTACATGTAGCTCACATATCAGTATCTAAGAAATTACAAGAAATAGATTATCATTCTCATTAATTAAATAGAAAACGTCCAAATGATAGTATGTGAAACATTTTGTTAAACTATTAGAAATCAAATGTACATGTGTCAAAAATTTAGTGAATTTGAGCAAATGATTGTTCTTAGTTATGAAAGACGTTAAAATAAGTTTTAATTATGTGAATTATGATAACATGCACTGAAATTTCGAAGAAAAACGGCTTGAGTTTTACATGAGACCAACAGAATGTATGAGGCAGCATTGAATTGTATCCTTTATATATAGACAAGTATTGATTTACTAATATTCATGATTTGATTTGTTCTTTCCCGTACAGTTTACCGTAATTTTGTGGGATATCAGCGCCTTTACAATTACACCGTATACACTATATAATTACCATATAATTAGGTACATACACTGACCACGGCTAATTCATCTTGTGGTGACAACTGTTAATCATAACTTGTTATGGGTTCAGATTCTCTATTTGCTTTGGGTTTACAGTGACGATATACGCCACACTCACACAACTTTGATAAAAACATACATTCTTGATAAAATTGAAATGTATTGTAGTAGAGAAAGAGAGCACAAAACTTGGTCTTAATCTTAATTACAGTAATGTTCTTTTCTAGGGCTAATGAAATATAGTTACAAAGATTTATTTTATTCTTTTATATTTTGTGCATTAAGTAATTGAGCATTAAGTAATTGAACCAACTTAAACATGTTGGAATATCGGACAAAAAAAATGGTTTTCTAATATGAAATCTTCATACACTTTGCACTTTTAAGGAAATAAAATTCACCCTCACTATCGTTATTGCAAAATGCAATATTCTCCTTTCTCTTCTCCTTTCTATATATAATTACACCTTATGCAGATAACCGAGATGTATGCAATAATAAGATGTTTGTATGAAGTTAATTCGAAAGTATTTCCAGCAAAAGCCATCTGTATTAATGTTTTTGTTTTTTTACCGAGGCTATGGAAAAATAAAATTAAAGCTTTCTAATGGAATATGATTGTGTCTATGACCCACAGTCCGTTCTTAGTCTCCGTGATGAACACGTATATTTCATTGACTATATTAAAAAACTAAATGTACATCGCTAGAACCGTGACCAATTTCACGGCTATTTGCGTCCAATTTGATCATTCGTTGATCTAATAATAAAATATCAGAAACAAAAGTATCCATAATTTAACATTTATTCTGCCAAAGAAATGTTTTACAGAGGTGTATAATTTACAATGTAGTGTTGTTAGAATAAATAGTTTCCAATTTGAAAAAAATACGTTGTACAAAAGAAAGAACAAAACACAGCAAGAAAACCTATCAAAGATATTAAACAATTTCACTGTAACAATCATTGTAGAATATCTAGGCATAAATTCTACATGTATAATGAAATGATTAGTTACAAATTAGTGCCGTCAAGGATTTATATGTCTCATATACGTCCTTGGTGCCGTGTTTCGTATTTTTCTATCATTATAATGTACAAGACAATATATAAATTCTTATAAATAAAATAAACAAAATCAACGCTGAATATAAGCTGAAATAAACATGTGTTCCTTTTTTAAACATTTTTTTGTAACGGGGCCGTTCTGACTGGGGCCGTTATTGCAGTGGGGCCGTTCTGACTGGGGCCGTTTTAACAGTGGGGCCGTTTTAACTGGGATTCGTACTAAATGCAGTCAGGGTGAACACAGTGGTGTCTGTTAGTGTCTGGCTGACCATTTCCCAGGGTCGATAAAAGAACGACAACTCCATTGTATCGACGGAATGAAACGAGGGGAAATAACTTTGGTACATGTAGTTCAGAATGCATTTTATAACACCAGTATTAAAATTATGTTAAGTATATAAGAACACGTTGGAATCAAAATAAGCAATAAGGAAAGAGATCTGACTAATGCAGCTGTATCTTTCTTTCCAGTCTTCCTTTCCAGAGCAAAATTTACAGGTTTATTAAAAACATTAATAACATAAGAAAATACATACCGATAGCCTAAGATGAGGTAACAACACAAGATATATGCAAGATTAATATTTCCTGTGTAATATTTGATTACTGTGGAGATTCGTTTCGTTTTTTGTTTTGCCGTCTGGCGCAGTGATATTTAACTACCGTGCGGTAGTTAGTACGACGACGGGAAACATAAGACGACCCGTGTTATGAAAACTATACCTAACATTTTGTTTATTTCAATCAAATTTTCAGAAGATAATGATGAGTATAGTATCAACGGTAATTTGATAACTTTTGTATCTCCACAAAATTGTCGATCTCGTTTTACATTCACATTTTAAAAATTAAAAGCCGTATCGGGAAGGTCATATTTATGTAGCAGAGATGTATTTACTAAGAAATATATCGTACAGTTCTATATACTGTACACTAAATTGTAGATGTTGTAATTAAAAAAAAAATAATCACTGAATTTTTTTCCCGATCCCTAGCTGTAACACAACACCTTGTCTGTCTAGGTTTGAATGTATCGCGACACCATGTCCACCTGTAAGTGGACACCGTGTCTACATGTACATTTTGTAGGCTAAATCTTGTGCACTCTAGATCCATGTCTACATGTAGTCTAAACGAAGTGACTCGTGTGCACAAGGGTGTAACCTTTAGTCTACTACAAACTGTAGTGGGCCTTTAATATATAAGTATAATGAAGAATACAATAGAAAATGAAGATTTCTCTATTCAAGCTCAAAAAGTAAAATTATGGTATTTTCTGATAAGAGAACTTTAAACATTAACTGTACATTTAGTCTTTATAATAATGTTTTACCTATTGTTTTAGAAACTAATCATCTTGGTTTTATTATGAATAATAAACACGATTCCTTTGAAAGGATCAAACAGGGTTGTAACAAATATTAAAATGTGGTACTACATTTATATAGTATTACTACGCTCCGGTGTACTTCAGTGTGCCCTAAACCCTCTTACTATTTAAAAAAAATATCAAAATAAAACTTTATCCTTCTGCCCTAACGTGACCATACCCCATTTGGTACACGACCCCTTACGGTGACGTTATATGGTTTTGAGATTTGGATGTTATCAAAATCTGATTTCATAATACTGGGAAGAGCTCAGCATTTCATTATAAAGTCTCTACAATGGTTTGACAGACGAACTAGAACATATATCTGTACATCACTAATAGGATGCGGACCTCCATTGATATTAAAACAAAACTATTGTTCCTAGGCAGAGTGTGTAGAATGAAAAGAACAAATTTGATATTTTGAATTTTCATTGTTAGATTTATTTTAAATATGTGCCTGCAGATGTTCAGAAAGGTTTTATTCCGGATATTACCAAAATACTTAAGAAATATAATTTTGATTAGATTGGTGCCTGTGCAGATATCAATTACTACATACATGTATAACAGATCTACTGTAATCAATCAATCATTCTTTACATCCAAAAGCCCTTAGGCTTATATATATATATTGGTACATAGAATATATAGTGGTGGCCCCAGTATCCCGGTACATACCCGGTCACGCACCATGTAACTACCCAATACAACACCGACACGCAAGTACCGCAAACGCTGTACGAAAATACATGTATATCAAGGGATTTCCACTTTCAGTTTGATCATTGTCTCTAATACCATGGCGAGGTAAGTTTTAATTCGGGTTTTGACATCCACTGAAAAGTTTTTCCTTTTTAGAAATGTAATGGAATTTATGATAGACCCTTAATTGTGTTGAACTATACGTATACAATGTAATTTAAATTCAACACATTTACACGTATACTATTATTAGTATGTTTGCTAATATTCTTCGTGTTGTGCTATTGTGAAGCAGCATTGTAATTTGTATGGTATGATATACTGTGTTGTGCTATTGTGAAGCAGCATTGTAATTTGTATGGTATGATATACTGTGTTGTGCTATTGTGAAGCAGCATTGTAATTTGTATGGTATGATATACTGTGTTGTGCTATTGTGAAGCAGCATTGTAATTTGTATGGTATGATATACTGTGTTGTGCTATTGTGAAGCAGCATTGTAATTTGTATGGTATGATATACTGTGTTGTGCTATTGTGAAGCAGCATTATAATTTTGTATGGTATGATATACTGTGTTGTGCTATTGTGAAGCAGCATTGTAATTTGTATGGTATGATATACTGTTATTAGTTGATAGTTATTTAGATTGATAAAGCGGGTTTAAGAATAGCAATGGTTAGAAGGTGTGGGTGTTGTATTTCTTTACGGCTGTATTGATTTAGATTTTGTTTATTGTAGTTCGATGTAATATAACATTAGTTATTCTATTTCTGTATCGACCAGGTATTTTGTCATATTATGCTAGCGATGTGTAATCGTTTGTCATCTTAATACGCTGATATATATTTTGTTTTGCAATGACGACATGTGAATTGTCCTTTGAATAATACATGTATAATATGTATTGGGGTCATTCTATATATATCAATGTGAACTGCAAAGGTCTTCTAAAATTAGCATATGTATACTGCCTTTCTTATAGAAATGTATGTATAATATGCAGTATTCTATTACATATTCCTAGGGAACGGACACCTGGTCTATGTGAAGACAGACATCGGTGTAAAAGAAGACTCAAGTCCAATATAAAATAATTGAATTGAACCTTTTGTGACGTACGTATATACATTACTCATTGAGAAAATTGATCAACTCTCATAGTGGCAATGTTTTGTTTATTGCAAATTCATACATTTAAAGATGCTCAATCACCGACAGAGCAGAAAGGATACTCACAATCTGAACAATAATTGATGTTTAATCGTGTGTCTAATTAACACAAAAAATACATATAATTTGTTTTTGCTTTTGGTGCAAACGCAATCAGTACTTCATCCCATATAGGTCATGGTGCCACTGCTGTTTTCGGGACACAATTAATTGTTTTTAATGATTTTATCTTGAGGTAAAATTAAACTCAATTTTTGTGGCGGTAATGGCGTTAAGTAAGTATTTATTGTAGCTGAAGAAATTACCAATTTTTCTGCTCCTGTTTTTGATAGCAGAAAAATGAAATTCGTCAGCGGCGAAACATCTTTAGTTGCTATTTTTTTTTGTTTCAGGTATTTCTCTACATCGATAGAAATGCGGTTGTTTGTAGTACTTGTTCTGTGTCTGCTTACGAATAGCGCAGAAGGCTTTTTGGGCATAGGGAGGTTTTTTTTCGGCAGGAAAAAAGTCAATGAAAAGAGTCGCCAACGTTGTTGAGGAAGAATCGAGGGCTTATCGCCGTATTCTAGAACAAGATGTTGTACCAGAAGTTATCAGCACGCTCAGGAATGTGACAGATTCCGCTACCGAAATCGTCAAGATCGCCGACAAATTGGAACAAAGAATCGAAGCATCCCTAGAAAAGCTAGATGATCTTATTGTGAAAACAGGGTACAGAATAGACAACTTATCTGATCTCATCATAATCTTTTGTACGTGTTTCCTGTTCGTAGTTATTGGATTACTTTGTGACAAAATGCAGGTCACATTGTATTATTTCGCCTTCCAATTTATGCGTGTGGTGTGTGTTGTAACGGTAATGATGTTGATGGTTCGTCTCATCTGTGAGTTGGTTCTTCGTGTACACCTAAGTACTGCTGCTACCATCAAATACGGACTAATTGCGCCAACCCTGTCGGTACTAGTCTGGGCAGGCTTCTACCTGGTTTATCAAACCAGATTTGTGCTAGGCTACTGCCTATGGGGACCACGTTATATACTGTACTGTACGATAGACGGCCCATGCAGATGGACATATGGTGCTTACAGATATGGACCCGAATCGAACTCAAAGAAAGGATTTTTCCTGTCTATCTTTTTGCCGTGGCTGACACCGCTGGTCTGCTTTGCAGTGTTCCATTTGTTGGCTGGGAATGTTGGCGACGACGAATCTGAAGTTGCTGCAATGAAAGCAGGATTTTTGTTGTCATACATTTTCTTTGTAACTTGTGCTAACTATTTGAGGATGTTCTATCTGCGACCGGAACCTCAGCAGCACCTAAGGAACATCCATACCCAGAACGGAGCAGTAATGAAGGGGACTAGTTAGGAGAGTTAACATTTCATTTATCTATTCAAAGTTGTTATGGAAGTGATGATGAGTGTAGTGTGAACTGATAACTCTTGGATCTCGAAAAAAATATCAAACTCGTTTTACACTTCTTTTCGGTTAAGGTGCATTTTTGAGATGTCTATTTAAGTAGTCATGCGGAGAAGTGAACAAGTTCTGTGGATGTAGCATAAAAATGTGTTTAACATCACGTCAAAAGTGAAAAACGAAAAAGAAATGAATCCAAAAATGATAGAAAATTTAGACAGCACCCAAAAATGTATATATAAAAAAGAAATGAAACCAAAAATGATAGAAAATTTAGACAGCACCCAAAAATGTATATATAAAAAAATGAAACCAAAAATGATAGCACCCAAAAATGTATATATAAAAAAATGAAACCAAAAATGATAGCACCCAAAAATGTATATATAAAAAAATGAAACCAAAAATGATAGCACCCAAAAATGTATATATAAAAAAATGAAACCAAAAATGATAGCACCCAAAAATGTATATATAAAAAAATGAAACCAAAAATGATAGCACCCAAAAATGTATATATAAAAAAATGAAACCAAAAATGATAGCACCCAAAAATTAATATATAAAAAAGAAATGAAACCAAAAATGATAGAAAATTTAGACAAACCCATATACATATACATGTACATGTATATATACATATATATAAAAAAAAGACGAAACTAAAAATGTAACAATTGGAACAAAAAGACAATTTCATAAATAAAAATATTGAAAAAAAAATGAAAAAGGGGAAACCCAGTAAATTGCTATGGATTCTTCATGTCGTGGGGCGTGTTTTATAACATAACATGCCAGATTGTTTGATATTGTCAGGGACAATGAATTTTTATAATGTCTTTGATAGCATTTTGAATTTTTAAGTAACTTGCTTACTATTTTCCCCTATTGTACTGTTGTAGTTTTGATCATTTTGACATGCAAATATATAAGAGTTACGTTCTTTCGTCAGTATTGATGGACCAGAATGATCGAGATGTTGGTTTAATTTGGCAGTTTATCGTAACAGCTTTACATGTCTTAAGCGAAACGGCTTTGTTAATTTAACTATAAAAGGAGTGTTTTTATTTTGTAAAGCTCCATAAGTTATTCTATAGTTATTGTAACTTCGTAAACAATTTTAAATAGATGACTTGAATATTAAAGATGCTCCACCGCCGACAGAGCATAAATGATATATATCATTTGAACAATAATATGTGTTCATTCGTGTATATATGTGCCTGATTAACACAGAAAATAATATAAAATTATTTATTTTGCCTTTGGTGCATGCACAATCAGTACTTCATTCCATATAGGATATAGTGCCACAGATTTTTTCGGGATGCAATTAATTATTTTTCATACTTTTGATTTAAAGTAAAATTAAAAGCTCAAACTTTTCAATGGTGGTAATGGTGTAAAGTAAGTATTTTTTGTAACGGAAGAAAAATACTGAATCGTCTGCTCCTGTTTTAGATAGTGAAAAAATACAATTTGTCAGCGGTGGAGCATCTTTAAGTTCTGGAACGTGACTACGGCATGGGGAAAACTGCGAAATAAATCTTTATTTTAACATAGATTTACGCACGGAATCTGG
This sequence comes from Argopecten irradians, assembly GCF_041381155.1. NCBI lineage: Eukaryota > Metazoa > Mollusca > Bivalvia > Pectinida > Pectinidae > Argopecten > Argopecten irradians. The sequence continues at coordinate 18,735,761 of NC_091148.1, read as the reverse complement.
CATTTGTTGACGTTGTTATTTGATCTTCGACTTCAACGACTTCGATTTCGAAAAAACCTACGTCATAAGGTAATAACCAATACAACAACATTTATTCATGAGTGTATGCCCATGTTCTCTATTAGAGCTGCATCATCTAAATACATTATTATATATATGTTAAAGATGCTCCATTGCTGACAAATGGTAATTTTTCACCATCACAAACAGGAGCAGACGATTTAGTTGTTTTTTCTTCAGTTACAAAAGTTACTTACTTTACACCATTACCACCATTGAAAAATTTGAGCTACTAATTTTACTTCAAGCTAAAAATTTGAAAAAATAATTAATTGCATCCCGAAAAAATTCCTTTGCACTATATCTTATATGGAATGAAGTAATGATTGCGCATGCACCAAAGGCGAAATAAATTATGTTATTTTTTGTGTTAATTAGGCATATATATATATACTATTAAACACCAATTATTGTTCAAATGATAAATATCATTTATGCTTTGTCGGCGGTGGAGCATCTTTAACAGTTATTTAATTTGACCATTGGCCGTCAATAAAGGAATTGAAGAAGTGGCCCTACTACTTGCGCAACCTAGTGTGTGTGTGATAGTGTGATTATTCCCCCTGACTACATGTTCGCTTTATCATTTCATTCATTTACAATGTAGGTGACCATGACCGTTATGCATTATTTTTTAGTTTCCCGATACCCGGGGTTAGAACATCCTGATTTGGCATATTTTTTCTGTTTGGTCCAGATTTACTAAAAAAGAAATTTTTGATGAATAATTATGCATTGATATGTTGAAAATTAAACAAATTGGAAAATACAACTGTCACAAAATAGGTCACACTGACCTAATTATGTAAAATGCTTTTAATGCAAGAATACAGTTTATCTGGTGTCATAATATACCAGACAAAATGCCATATATCATTTAATATTGCATTGAGCAATATGTTTACATGTTACAAACTTTGAAAAGAATGTTATGGATTGGATGGGATTGGGGAGGGGGAAGGGCAGTTTTTTTTTTTTTTTTTTTTTTTAAATATTTAACATCAATACATGTTTTGTTATGTTTAGAAGTAAGATAAACTGGCTCAAATATTACTATTTTTCTGCATTGAATCACATTTGAGAGATTGTAATGATATACATGTGTATTGTATAATATAATGCACATTTGAGAGTTACAAAAGTATTATTGCATATCCAGACGAAAACAAGTCAAATAACTTGATTTTAGTAACATCTGAAAATGATCTCCGTTTTATTGTTGGTACATAATTAATTAGGTATGTATTTGAAAAAGGGGCCTGGTTATTGCTGCTTCGCGGTGCTTTAAAGCTACAGGTATATGTGTCGTAATTTTCATACTCACGAATCAAGATGAGTTTTTTAATATTTTACTCACCACCAAAAGTTACCAACATTTTGAGAACGACAATACTTACGATGCATAGGTTTTAATATTAGATTGAAGAACAAATAAGAGTTGAAAATGATGCTTGGCAGGTTTTTTTTTTTTTTTTTTTTTTTTTTTTAATTCTTTTATTTTTCCAAAGTGTCATTTCATCAATACAGTATATAAATATATCATTTTTACACGCAATCATACATACTTCCTCACCACCATTTTCAATTCTGTGATCAGTACTAATTCAACTAATTCACTGTAACTTTCTCTTTTTTATTTTGTTGTTAATAAAAGTACTTGCACTAGCACAAGCTCACAACTTATAAAATGGCTTCCAACAGAACAATTAAAATTGCTATCAAATAGCTATATAGCGTCACATCATTGTTCAATTTCCATATTCCTCCCAGTTAAAGAGTTAATTAATATATTCAGTAATATCCTGTAACATATAATTAATTGATCACAATTGAAGTTTGTTAGGAGTTTAAAATGATAGAGACCCGAGTGTGCTGGGCGACTGTACTCGTCCGCTCGTCCAGACGAACGAATTTGGGCATCGCACGAGTAAATGTTGACGGTTTCTTAGAAATACGACGAAGTAATGAATAGCTTTGGCTTTTTGCATCATACAATATTATTTTGTATTGATTTTTTTTCTCGGTCTTTTTGTAAAATCATCTGTTATAGTTATGTTATCCCGAATCGGTAACAATACAATTCTGGCAATCAAATGGACACATCTAAACCAGCTATAAGCTAATAGATATATATATATATATAGTTACATATACTTCTGCGTAGCCTACTTAGCTTTTTGGGAAGCTAATACGTGTAGTACTAATTGCTACGCTGCTTGAGGCGTAGCAGTTAGAATCGTATGCAAATCACGCCATCTTGTAGGATAGCCATGTGGCAAGAACGCTTGAATCAGACGAATGTTCGGTCCGTTACACGCATTGCCTGTTCAAGTAATATTAAAACGAATGACGGAAGTAGACCTGAATATATCCGGGATATCGGCACAATCTTCCTGATAAATCATGGTCACGCAGGGTTTGCATCTATCGAGATCTTAGTAGAGAACATATCTATTCTGAAAACCGAATGACTGTTATAGTTTGACGGATTTTCCAGCAAGTTATCAGTCATTTAATAATTTCCAATGATTTCTCATAATAAATATACTGTGGCAATAAATGCATTTAGTTTCATAAGCAATTCACGCCATCTTGCAGGATAGTCGTGTAGCAAGAATGCTTGAACAGGCATCGCTTTTTCTTTGAAGTAATATTAAAATGAATTACGGAAACATAATTGAATCTGTCCTGATTCGGACGCCATCTTTCTGATAAATCATGGTCGAACAGCGCTTGTATCCGTGCAGATTTTAGTGTAGAACAAGCATTCGTGGTAAACATATTCTGAATAAGTGTTTTCTAGAAATAAATCGGACATTTTAAATGAAATCTTGTTTCATATACAGATGGAACAAATATATTTGTAGTAGTATACCATGTTCGAGATATTACTTTTATATTTCTTATTTAATTTAGATCACCATCGTGTAGAAATGATGATCAGAAAATGCGTATATGCTAATTAATGGGACACGAAACAAATGACAATACATACTAAAAGCGGAATGAAAACAGGACATAGAAAAACACATAAACATATGAGATTAAGTTCAATATTTTCCCAGCCTTTTCTCTGAGCTTAGCGATATCTGCATAAAAGCCTTTTTATTTTGTTGGTAGCAAAAGAAATATCAAAACTATTCGTCTGTACCAGATCTGGCTACTTTGCACTAACACAAGCTCACAAATTATAAAATGGTTTTCAACAGAACAATTAAAATTGCAAAACAATATCGTCATATCATTGTTTAACTTCCATATTCTGTCCAATCAAATGGTTAAGCTTTCGCATAACCCACTTAGGGTGGTAACCCACTTTTTGGGAACCTTGGGCGGTGAGAGGGAAAAGAACCATCTCTCTCACTGGAGAGCACCACGAAAGGGGAAACAATAATTTTGATCTAATCATTAAATTGTTCAGAAAATTGTTCTACAAAATTATCAATATCGTTTTACATTCCAGGAATGTAAAATGAGATTGATAGTTTTGTAGTGTCGCAAAAGTAATAAGCTTACCGTCGACACTACATTTATCATTACCTTCTGAACAATTTAATGATCAAATTAAATGTTATTTTTGATAACGCGGGTCATGTTCCCCGCCACCGTCCTTACTACCCCACCTTAGTTAACTCACTGCGCTAGCCCGAGATACTCTGGCCCTGACACCAGAGATAGACATCATGACAGATGATGTCCTACACCAGACATGATCTGTCATAATGTCTAAGTTTGGTGTCAGGGCCACAGTGTCTCGGGCTATCAATCCGCCAGACGAAAGGAATATAAAGTATTCTTTTTAGGCTACCGACAACTATTTTTGTATGTATTTTCGTATTTAAAAAAAGAATACTTTTGTTTTAGTTTTTTTTATATTTAACATAGATTTACGCAGGGAATCTAGCATTTTTGGACGTTGTAACTTCATCTTATGCCATGTATATATAGATATATTGATATAATAAGTGTTATTGATGTATATTTAATTTTTTGGTTTCTGAAAAGTATTGTAGTGAATTTCCATATAATATAAAGAGCGAAGTAGTAATCCATCGGAATATGAAAGTGGAAAAAAATATCAATCTCATCGACTCAAATTTTTTGTTTGTTTGTTTGTTTGTTTGTTTGATTTATTTACGTCCTATTAACAGCTATGGTCATGTAAGGACGGCCTCCCATGTATGCGGTGTGTTGCGTGTCTGTTGTGCGAGGTGAGTGTACTGGGAGACTGCGGTATGTTCGTGTTGTGTCTTCTGGTATAGTGGAACTTTTGCCCTTTTTATAGTGCTATATCACTGAAGCATGCCGCCGAAGACACCAAGCAACACACTCCACCCGGTCACATTATACTGACAACGGGCGAACCAGTCGTCCCACTCCCTGTATGCTGAACGCTAAGCAGGAGCAGAAACTACCACTTTTATAGACTTTGGTGTGTCTCGGCCAGGGGACAGAACCCAGAGCCTTCCTCACAGGGGCGAACGCTCAACTCAAGGCCAAAAGTGAGGCGGTGCCAAGGAAGGCATTAGGAAAAATAAAGTCAGTTAGGAAGAAGAGAAAAGATAAGATCCTAAATTTAGTCGCCTTTTACGATCATGCAATAGGGGCAGCAGGTACAATTCTAACGCCCTACCTGCAGGGCCAATCGACTCAAATTCTTTTTAAACGCATATATACTGATTAGTTGGAAATATTTTGTTGGTCTCCACGACATTTTTAGCCCACCAACTGATGAATCGCCTTTTATTCCGTTCGTCCTTCCGACCGACAGTCCGTCCGTCCGTCCGGCCATTAACAATTATTGTTATCGCTATTTCTCAGAAAGTATTGAAGGGATCTTTCTCAAAGGTGGTGTTCAAGCTAATGTTAAAAATCCCATGGAAACTGCCCACAGCCCAATTTTCTTGAAACTTTGCATATTGAAAGTACTACTAGTTGTCCCTTTAAAATTACACTTCTTTTTCCTTTTGTGATTTTAAAAAGGCCCAAAGGGCCTGAATTCTTCGTAGTCATTTTCTTTCAAACTACCTGCACTAACATGCCAAAAAAGGTTAGCCTTTGTTAAATATTCTACATTTTTTATTCATAAATCATTTGAGTAGACGGTATACATTATATGTAAATCATTTCTTTTAGATTTTTAACGGAATTTTTTTTTGAAATAAATTTTTTAACGAAAAATTCACGTTTCTTGAAAAAATACGAAAACGAAACATTGCTCTTTGTCATCTCATTTCACTCTGTTACTGGTTTTGTCCACAATTTTACCCTCAATTGAAAATACTCCCATGACATTTTCTGTCTATATGTTAATTAGTTTTAAAATTAAAATTCGGGAAAACATCTTTTGAGTGACTTAAAAATAGAGAGTGCAGGTAGCAACGGACCAACCTATGATTGGCTGAAATTTAAATGATCTCAGAATTAAGTGAAAATTGGTATATAGAGGTTACGAGGTATGCTGAATAACATGGTATCTCTTTCTAAAAGATTGGTTGTCATGGAAACAAAATGGAGGCCTCTGATTGGTTGAAATTTAGATATTGTCAGATTTAAGTGAAAATTGGTATATAGGGGATATGAAATATGCTGAATAACATGGAATCACTTTTCAAAAGATTGGTTACCATGGTAGCAAAATGGAGGTCCCTGATTGGTTGAAATTAAGATATTATTAGATATTAGTGAAAATTGGTACATATGGGTTATGGGGTATGCCGAATGTGATAGTAACAGTTTTAAATATATTGTTGCCATTGTTTCGAAATAAAAACCCTCTGATTGGTCAAAATTAAAACTGTAGCCTTTGTGGTGCTGGTATTATTTTTAAATTATTCATACTTCATTTCAAAATCAAATGTAACCTGTTTTCCCTCTTTGATCATTTTCAATTCAATTTAAAATATTTTTTATTTACATAAGAGACATTGATAATCTTAATTTGTACCTTTTGAGTTTAAGTTGCTGACGAAAATATACTTCTTTCCAATAATGATTTAGTTTCATGAAAAAAGAAACTACTTGTTTCTACCCAAAGCATATCTAATTGTTAGGCTTTTTGTACTGTTAGGGAAAATGCATAAATAAAAATGCAATAATTTTAGAGTACATATGTTAGCTAACAAAAAATTCTATCACTAACTGTTGTTGTATTATGATGTCTATGATCATTTTAAATTTACGGTCAACTAGGGCAAATATTGATTTTTAGAAAAATCCCCTCGCTACATTTAAGTCTATGAATTGCTATTTTCCCGATTTTCATTTTTTTTTTTTGAAAAAGTATCTGTTATAAGATTATGCCTATAGCATGTTTTTGAAACGGTTTAAAAGTGTGGACAAAATCGATAACATGCCAAATATTTCGAGCAAACACAATATCCTCAATGTTTATCCGTCAAAAAATTGATTTTTTGTTCTTGCTTAAAATCAATTTGTCGTAAAAATAAGTCATAGATGTCCTTATAGATGGATATAAAATAAAGAATGAAGTATCTTTTATCAGCAAAAATAATTACAAAATAAAAAAAAATATGTTCAAAAGATGGATACAAGGGGTCCCCTTGCCACATACCCAAAGTAATTTTAGAAAACATCATTTCAGGCCCTTTATGCCTTTTTAAAACATACAAAATAAGTAAAAAAAGACATAAAAAGTAGTAATGTACGTAGACCTTTAACACTGCAAAATTTGAAAAAAATTGGTGCGTGGGCATATTTTGCAACCCCACCTTTCATATATTGCATTTTTGGACCAATTAGCAAACAAGATGACCGATAGGCAGTCGTTTTGGATTTTAATAGCTGAAAATATTTACCGCTATTTTTTCAGGAAGCACACAAAGGATCTCTCAAATTTCATATAGGCATACAACTTAGATTTTGATGGTTATGGCGAAATAGAAAGTATTGATTAGGGATCTGTTTCAAATTCCAAATGTAGGTTCCCCTGGAGCCGTAGGTGTTTGGTACTTGTGTTGAGTGTTGATTGGTGCGTAAATATGAGAGAAAGACACAGTCAATGACAAGCTAGCTTCTTCAAACCTAAACCGGCAGACCGCAGTAAGAAACTGTCAAAAAGTGATACCAAGCATCTACACAGTCCGTAAAATTGGATTCTGCCACCTAATTTAGATATGGAATCATTGTCTCCAGATCCCAACACAGAGGAAATGTACAATTTACCATACATACGTAAAAATCCTTAACGTGAGGACGTTCCGTCCAATCTACACTCGGACCGGTGAAGAGTTACTCAAGATACACGTACGCCTTAGCATGATATTTTTATACTGGAAAATGGAATAGAAGGGCCATTTCAGGAAAAAACCGCACATTTGAGATTTTGTTAACACTAATTTCAAATAATATTTCAGTTTTAAATTTTAATGCTGTGCTATAATACGAGGAATTTTTCTTTCTATCGTTGACACCAGCAGCGAGTCGCATTCAATATTTTTTTTCAGATATTCAATTTTAATTTCTGGTTAAAGTCCCGTTGTCATTGCCGTATCGTTACTTTTCCTCTCAGTACTGAAAAAAAACCCTTTGAATCTTTATTTGAAATATTTTGCTGATAGTTATTAGGGTACTGATTATTTAATGTCACATAGTCATGTATTTAACAAAATACCGTATTTTCAATGAAAACATTGATTTGAGTATCATATTTGCAAATATTTTGTGAATCTAGTAACATAATATTAGAACGCGTGTATATAGACATTTACCCATCTTTTTACCCATCTTTTTTCCCATCTACATTTTTTACACCATTAATTTTTATCAACACCATTATTCTAGTTATAAAACCCTGCTAAATGTACGTGTTAAAGTAATGGCATTGTGTTATGAAAATGACTGGTATGTAACGGTGATGACCAAGATGTTACGGTAATGGCATTCGGTTTTTTAAATGAATCATTCAAAAATATGTTTTATACAAGAAAGCAAGCTTTATTTCTAATATAAACACCAGTAAGAATAACTGAGAAAAATGAACATAGCAAAAAATGTTTTAAAGATCCTCCACCGCCGACAGAGCATAAATGATATTAATGATTTGAACAATAATTGGTGTTTAATCGTGTATATATATATGTCTAAATAACACAAAAAATAATATGAAATAATTTATTTCGCCTTTTGTGCATGCGCAATCAGTACTTCATTCTATATAGGATATAGTGATACGGAATTTTTTCGGGATGCAATTAATCATATTTCATGTTTTTAACTTGAAGTAAAATTAGAAGCTCAAACTTTTCTTTGGTGGTAATGGTGTAAAGTAAGTATCTTATGTAACTGAAGAAAAATACTAAATCGTCTGCTCCTGTTTTTAATAATGAAAAATTACCATTTGTCAGCTGTGGAGCATCTTTAAATGGTTCGAATTATAACACGTTATGTTATGACAATGCATTGAAATTCTATAGAATTAATTTCATTGTTCAGTAGCTAATTCATGAAAATTCACCAATGCCTCAAATTTGTACATTTAACACATTTCTTACAATGGTTTTCATCACTCGATATGTTTTCATTTTTGTAGCTCTGTTTATGCTCTGTGGTAAGGAGTCGGGAAACATACTCTTATACAAGGGATTTTCTGTTGTTTTTGAAAAACATGGAAACGTTGGGCATTTTTATTAGCGGATATTTTCATAAGGATATATGCTCTATCATTCAGCAAAGTTTGGTACTTTATGACGATAATGTTACCCCCTAAAGCTTAATGGGACTTTAACAGAATAATGATACAAAAGGATACTTACAGTATGTATTAAAGAATTAATCTGCGTCCGATATACGTTTTCAAAGAATCTTGAGATTTCGCTGGGTCGTGAACAGAGCAATCTCTCACAGAGTGCATTACGATCTCTACATTTCACTGAATGTGGGGACCGCAATGAACTCTGGAAGAGATTGTGTACAGAGATAAAATTGTGGGGACCGCAATTCACCCTGGGGGAGATTTGTTGATCACACACTCCGGCATGTTATAATCCTAGAGTTACTTTAGCAGAAGGCGTGTCATCCATCCATCGTATTTAACAGAGGCTAGGCCATTTACTGTGCTGCAGAAAACCGCACTGCCAATGCTTTCACATTCAGAGGACCGTAATATGGAAGGAACGGTGACGGTGTAACGTAAGTAGGTAGTTGTCTCACTGGATGTACAGTAACAATGTTGTTTTGTTTTACATTTTGACTGTTTGTAGGCTGGAGATATCTGAAAAATATATATATTTATATTTGAATTTGTTGTGTTTGCATTTAAATGCATTGTCGGATTTAAAATTTTTGCTACAAAAACGTTTTAACAATACAATGTCTTAATTTCCATACTGGTGAAATAAGAAAAGCTAGCAGTTCATATGTTATTCATCACCTATAACTTTACTTATATTTTGGGAATTACAATACTTATACTTGGCTTTAATTTTACATTGACCAATAGGAACTCATGTTATTTACATCTACATTGAATTAAACGGTAATTTAATGTATACGTATACGGATATGTACGTAATGGAATGGGAACGACCATTATTCTTAAAATATTACATATTTTCTGTTTTTGAGTTTTGAATATTGAATTTGAAATAAACTTATACTATCGTAATTTGCATGCTAGAAATACAATACTCTTTAGCGTGTCAATACACATATCATGATCTCAGAAAGGCTACCCGTTCAATCGAATACGCACTGCCATGGCTTAACTGCCGTATACATAAATGTATATTGTAACTGTGTCACAAAGTATGTTATGTGTGATACTTTGGTAACGAGTAGACTTATACTGTCAACGTTATAATTTATTCATTGATTAACATTATTGGATCAGAGTATATCACATGAATAAAATAGACGCAAAAAAGAAAACATGGATTTTTTATGAATAATGGTAGCTCCCATTTCAACACGTATCCGTTTAGGTATAACGTATTGTAAGTATCCCTTTTAGCAATTGTAAAGTGTTCTTGCATATACATTTTCATCTAAACATACATAAACCTAAAAACTTATACAGTGTATTCTGTGTTGTAACTGATGTTCATAAGGCGTCGCACAGTTTTCTGTGTTTTTGAATGCCTTTACAGCATAACCATGCAAAACGTATAAGTTTTATCAGATAATTGAAGAACAAATACCATATCAAAATGTTCGCCCAGGTATGTCACATATAATGATGATAATGGAAGCAGACAACTATATGCCACTGTATCCATATCTTAGATATGATAATGAAACTGATAGCTAACTTTAACAATTGTGTATAATAATTAAGATTGATTACAATCAGCTATACAGATAATTAAATTCTGAGTATTATTTGGGTAGACGAATAACCTTTGTGCTCCAGGGCGGTCCACGAACACTGCTTCCGTTTCTTTTCTTATAGTTTTGTCTGTCGACATCCTTTTTTTAAAAGATTCCTAATCTGGACAGCGATAAATCTGATGTTATTTCTAAGTCCTTTAATGCTTTTGAAGATCGCTCTCTTTTTTATCAAAATGTGTTGCATTTTGGTTAACGTACCAAATTTGGTAACATGACTCATTTGATATATTGAAAGAAATATAAGCAATTTTAAAAAGAAGTATTGCGCATATTGGTCCGTTTCCTCCTAAAGGGATGAAAGTTCTGGGTTCGAATCATTAACATACATGTCTTTTACATGTGTTAAATGCAATATGATTAAAACACAGATCCTTATAACCACTCCGTTCAATAGAGAATCTGACAATATCCCATAAGGGGTCACGTCCAGATGACCTTTATACCACGTGTATTCCAGAGCAAATGCATTTTCTACACCTTACAACATCAATTGAAAACGTCTTTTCGCTCCAGTATACATATACAATTAGCTTTGTTGTGCACTTCGGGCCAGATGACTACATACACGAAAATTATATGGACAGCTTTTTCAAACTATTTCGTCCCCGGTCAAGATTCTGGCAGTGCCAATTTGATTTGCCATTTCAAAAGGTCATCTTGACGTGACCCCTAATGGGATGTTCTCAGATCCTCTTATCCAACGTAGTGATAATAAGGATCTGCATTTTAATCAGATTGTGTTAAATACAAATGTAGCTCGCAAAATTGGCGGCCATCTTGAAATTCAAAATGGCGGTCCTTCTACATGAAGTTTAGCACTTCCAGAATGTTCCTAAGTGTCAATAATATGGGTGTAGACATCGAAAGTATAAGTCTAGCTAGTATAGAACGTGAGTTATGGGTAGCAGAAGGTGGTTTTTGGTGGCCGTTTTGAAAACCAATATGGCGGCTGCCAGGGGCCGTGATTTTTTGGGGTCCATTTTTCTCTTAAAACCTTGGGTCCCGAAAAAGCCATATGCAAAGTTTCATGCTTTCTTCAAACTTCGAACGATTTTGCGTAAAAATCGACCTTAGCCGCTCCACTCTTAAGGAATGTTTTGCGTTTATAATGCGAACTATGAAATATACTGCTAGTGCACATGGCATTCTGACATTTCACGTGACATTTTAAATTTAATATGTTTTTAGCTCGAGCAAGAGCTATGCGCGATCTAGGTCGTAGCAGGCGGAAAGTGACAATACCTCATCGACTATTAAGGAATGTTTTGCGTTTATTATGCGAACTATGAAATATACTGCTAGTGCACATGGCATTCTGACATTTCACGTGACATTTTAAATTTAATATGTTTTTAGCTCGAGCAAGAGCTATGCGCGATCTAGGTCGTGGCAGGCGGAAAGTGACAATACATCCTCTTACTTCATGGTGCAATGAAATTATGTCTTGGTTTTGAATTTACGACAACTAGTTTTCACGAGTTCTAGCCATCCGCTAAAGTTACTGCCGTTCTACGGGCACTTAGAACGATGCAATATATAGTCCCATACCGCTTAACGATCGCGATGGGCTTGTTTGACTCGAGAACATTTGTACTGTAGTCGTCTATTTATCAACACAACGGTACTGATGTTACACTCGAGCCTCTCGCCAAACAACTTCGTAGAGTATGAAAAACAAAACAAACCCTTTCTCTGCATAGCAATTATCTGTTTTTATGTCAACAACTTAGTCCAAATGCCGATCTGTGTGCTCATTTCCGGTCATGAATTCTGACAGTGATCCGGTCAACAAAGGCCTATGATATAAACAAAAAGGCGATATAAAATCAACAGAATGTACCAGATTCCACATATTTGTAGCAATTTTATCGAAAACTTCACATACACTTGACACGATTGACAGGTGTTGCGCTGACTAGCGTGACAAAGCATATGCTCTGATTAAAACAGTACTTCGATACAAGCTGATGAGCGGTAGCTATGATTAGGCAAGGCAAGATAATCCATTACACTCCTTACTGACCTTGACAGAATCCGCCGCCTTTACGGTGCTTTACAACTGCTGCCATGTGGTGGCAAACAAATTCACTACAGTCCCGTTACTGGTCGATGACGTAACTTCTGACGAATCAGAGCGCTCGTTTCTTTCTTGAAGGTCGCTAATTTTAGCACTACTTTCGCTTTCAGATAGCAACGCTGTTGAATTATAACGAGCGCACTGATTGTGCTGTCGATTCCACCGCAGCCATTCAGCGCGCGGGTTTCGGAGGCATCGGAAAAGCGGGTCAAGAGGCCAAGGGATCATCGACGTATGTCGGTATCGCTTGGTAGGCGAAAGTGAGTGGGTTATATACTTGCGTCGTTCGCAGTTAGTGAAGAACGGCAGTAATCGAAAGCGAAAATAAGAAAAAAAATCAATGAAACTTTTTCTGACGAGTTGCTTGTTAATGCTACTGTGCTTTTAGTGCGAGCGTTCTCTAGCACTATTATTTTCCTTATCGGGTGTTAAGTCTGTGTACATCCGCTATTCAAACTGCGCACGCGATACCGAAAGTCAGTGTCTTACATTATACCGTTTACTAGATTTACCCGTGATTAAGTAACACCAACCTTTCAAAAAAGTGACATGGCACAGTGCTTAACACATTCGTTTTGTGTAAACTTCAAGCGGCGTATCATACAAACTCTTGCATCGGCAACGATTTTCTAAACATCTGATCGACTTTGGAAACTTCCGTAACAATACAATGCAAATCAATTTAACATTGTAAATAGTTAAGAAAAGAAAGTGACGAAACGGATAATTTTGAGTACCGGCCATAGCTATTTACAGCGTTATATATCATGAGAGCGCAGCAATGAATAAAGTCTTTTGTTTGTTGTTAACTGTTACTAAATAGAAATATGCGAATGAGTAATCTCCCCTGACCCATCAGTCTTATCGATGTTGACATGTGTTTTGTTCTTATTGTGTGCGTTGACGAACTGTACTGCTTTAAACCATTTATAGATTTATTAATTATTAGAATCCTAGCTTTGTTGAATTACTGGCATTGAGTTTATAACAAGAAAAACAATATTGAACATGTGATACTTCTACTTTCACTTTCTGCAAAAATACGTGACTGCGATACGCGATATTTTCATTTTTTTTTTAAATTAATTAACAAATATTAAATTGATAAAGATACACGTGTCACTTCTGTGATTCAGCTTTGATTTTGTAGATCGTTGTCCGACGTATCCTGGATCAGTCCGGTCCTGGATTCATTTGGTTTTACTTGGTTTCAATGTGCAACCACTCAGAAGATAGCTCAAGATAAAAAATATTAAAGATGCTACACCGCCGACGAATAGTATTTTTTTCTCTATCAAAAACAGGAATTAGTATTTTTCTTCACTTAAAAAAATTACTTACTTTGCACCGTTTAATGCCACTTTTGAAAATTTTGGGTTTCTTATTTAAATTCACGATAAAAATATTGAAAATAATTAATTGCTTCCCGGAAAAAATCCATGGTACTATGCCTTATATGGAATTCAGATAGTGCATGCGCTAAAAGCAAAATAAATCATTTTATATGCATTTTTGTGTTAATTAGGCACATATAAACATGATTAAACATAATGTTCAATTCATGAGCATCGTTTATGCTCCATCGGCGATGGAGCCTCTTTCAGTATTACTCTATACACCATATCGCAAAGGTACTTCGATCATATCTACATTACTGACACTGTTGACTATTATTTCCAAATATTGCTGAATAAACATAGAATATACCGACTCCGAGGATATGGAAGTTCCGTATTTACATCTATAATTAAAGCAGTTGCCAGGTACTGACTGCTAGTCGGTGGTTTTTCTCTGGATACTCCGGCTTTCCTCCACCAGTAAACCTGGTACGTCCTTATGTGACCCTGGTTGTTAATTTAAGCATCAAATTATTGCCTTCTTGGGGGATTTAATGTCCTATAATTTTCTCTGAATTGCAGACAAATTGAATAACGCGCGTTAGGGCGTTATGATTAATTTGTCTGCAATAGTACACGCCACACGTGTGTAAATGGTTACCTGACAGGATCAACGGAGGGGATATGGTTAATTGTCACGTTGGTCCGGGATCAATTTGCATCCTGACAACGAGAAATAAAACATCAACCTTACCTCTGCCGCTTGTTCTTTTCTGCAGCCTTAAGTATCATCTTCCATGAAAAGGGATCCGAAAAAGAAATACGACACAAAGAGTAGTATAAAAGCGATCACATGAACTTTTTTTTAAATTGACTTCGAACTTTAACCTTCTTTTGATTATAACGTCATTCAATCCGACCAAAAGGTGACGTCACGCTCATAGAAGGTATCATTTTTACAATATAATACTCTGATTTTAAAAAAATCTGATTACTGGAACTGTTTATTAAGGCGCTTGTATATTTCTCATGACATAATAAACTATCATTCAGTTTTAATGAAGGATTTTTTTCCTGCTCAACAAAGGATGGTCTCGCTTAAAACCAAAGCAAATAAACAATTGACAATTTGCTTTTGTTTTGAATGTCGTTTATAAGTCAGTGGTTGCACGATTAACAGTATACTCAATATTACAATACCATGTTAATTTTGGCACTCGACATGACGAGCTGAGACGACTCGGCAAAGTCTCGTTATATCGGCTTTCCTAGGTCTCGCACCAAAATTAACCTTTATTGTAAGATACAAATTACATATTCTGTATATATGATGATCTTTGAACTTCTTTTTAATTACAGGATTCTGTCGGCAAACCTAACTGTCTGTGTGAAGTCAGAGGAGCTGAATATCAAAATGGATTCCCCCGTTGCCATGACACTTTTAAGTAGATGATGTAGTATATCCAGCTGTATCTTGCATCGCGGCCGAATTCTTTCAAAGCAGCAAAACGGTATCCAGTCTTAACATTGTCGGGAAACTGAAACTATAAAGAGCACTCGATTGAATCCGTCCTTACATCACAAATAGAACACAATTACCAAAGGAGTGTGTCCATTGGACAAGAGATATTTATCGGGAAAAACCAGATGCTGTAAAAGGGTAGTTACTCGTGACCCTGCATACTTCACTTCATATATCGCGTATATATCCACGGACATAGTTAGTGCAAATTATGTGGATATGGATGTTTTTACTGATGTATATGAAAATAACATCATTCTTCCTCTTCAATTAGTAACAGATAAACATCTAAAATGATACAAGACTCGCTCACATTCGTTCTATAATCACCAAGAAGTAAACAAGTACTGAAGAAAACCTACATGAGTTTGAACTGTGTTTACTGATAATTCTCCTTTACCTGTTGCCACACTTCTTTTGATGAGACATTGCCAACACACAACTAAATATATATCGATCCATTCTCCGGCTTTTGCGAAACAGAATCTCTTGTTACAAATGATCGGAAATATAAAACCAAAGAGTTACTTGCAGACATCACGACCACGTCTACATCAACTAGACATAACTTAAAAAAGTATTTTCTTATTTACATCACTGTTGACTGACCATTATAAACACGGTCTGGTATAAACAAGTTGATTCAAATGTTATTAAAACATTATTCATTTAATTGAACTACAAGATTAACACAATGTACTAATTAGTACGCAATATGGTGGTTACATCATGTATATTAAGATATTGCTTTATGGTGTTGTACACAAAAGTTAGTTCATTGTGTTTATGAAGTTGTTTTGTGTCTAAATATTGAATTTGAAACGTTTTATAGAACAATTGAATGTTTAAATATGTCGGAAATATAGTAGCATTAAGTACAATCAGGTCACCACAAGTAGGAGATTTATGGTATTGTTCTTGACATCGCTAGGTGTGTGGTATAGCTGTTATTGCGGATTTTTTTTGCGTTTTTTTGTCTGATACCACTTTGCAGAGGGATTGTTTGTGCGCTGTTAATTTCTCATACCGCTTCATATGTTATCTTTCTCATCATTCTCTTCACCTCAACTGCGGAAATATCGAAAATAAATCTCCCGCGAATAAAAAAAACCTTATCATACTTGTCTATAAATGCGACAAAGGAACAAGAAATATGATGGCATTGATATATACACAATTCAAAAAGTGTTGAAGTTGCCTATGTGATACTCTATAAGTGGCCTTATAAAGGAGGTGATTTGTATAGTCAATTGATCGTTATACACAAGTCAAATTGTGGTCAAGTTGCCTACGTGATACTCTAAGTGGCCTTATAAAGGAGGTGATTTGTATAGTCAATTGATCGTTATACACAAGTCAAATTGTGGTCAAGTTGCCTACGTGATACTCTAAGTGGCCTTATAAAGGAGGTGATTTGTATAGTAAATTGATCATTATACACAAGTCAAATTGTGGTGAAGTTGCCTATGTGATACTCTATAAATGGCCTGATAAAGGAGGTGATTTGTATAGTCAAGATGATACAAATGTTTTAAAATATCATTCATATAATCGAATTATTATTTGATTTTTTTTTTCAGATTTATTTATAGCCAAGTGACATTTTGGCACTATAAAACTGGTCGAATTAAGCAATTATACAAAGGTTGTAGTCTTTCTATACAGTATATAAGTTGTGTAACATGAATAACACACAGGTGAATGCCGACGCCTTGCAAGATAGAGTTAGCAGTACGTTTTGTTTCATTACTGCAATCTTTCTCATTATACTCAACACATTAGCCATCTTTACATTACGAAATGCGAAAGGCATTTCCCCAAACATCAAGGTTCCGGTGACAAATCTAGCTTTAAGCGACCTCCTTACTGGTATTTTATTATTTACCTACGCTATTATGATCAGTATGACCCTGCCTACAAAGGTACGAATGCCGCTTTGTTATATTCAAACGGTACTGCTACTGGCCGTGGCTCTGACGTCATTACTAGTCGTGTGCGGCCTGGCTGTCGATAGGTGTATATGTATTTACTTTGAGTATTTTTATCTAAATAATATCACGGAAAGGGTGATATCTATATGGCAAGTCATCACGTGGATAACTGCCATTGCCGCGTCACTTATGGTTTCAACTGATATTGCTACTGACGTTACGACATGTAGGTACAACCATATGATAGGTTTCAGAGTTCGTACCTTCCATGATTGCTTCTACATAGTTGTAATTTCCATCTCAATTCTTGCCTTCTTCGCTACTTTCGTTAAGACGAAGAAAATGAGTAATATGCATATCACACCTGGAATAAGACCAAAAGGCTTTTTCAAAACAACTGTTAAAATTTTATCCATAGGTCTAATACATTTTTGTATGCATTTTCCTTTACTTTGCCACCGTTTCATAATTCTGGTATTTCCCCACCTCTCTCTACATTTAGACTATTTTAACCTTGTTGCGAGCTACATAACACTTTTAAACAGTTTTGTCAACCCCTTTCTATATGTATGGAGATTCACAGAATGTTATCTACAACTAAAAAAAATGTTGTGTTTCTGGAACAAACCAAAACTAGAAACCTTGGAATTACAACGAAAGCAGGTGCTGGTAAGCTTCTTAAAAGCTGAGATTCAGAATCTTAAATAAGTGTTTATTTCATTTGGGAATTTATGAAACGAGCCTTTTTATTTTTCATTTTTGCGATTCTTGGCGAGTTTCATAAAATCTCATATGAAATTAACACAAATTTAGACACTTTTATCGGATAACTACAACAATCGAAATTTTGAAAATTTCACGTCAAATTGTTTGCGAAAATTCATCGAATGCCGCCATTTTGTCTTGTCGTCCTCATCATAGTGAGTCACTTAATTGTTTTATCTGTACAGACTCCAGTGTTGATTGAATATGAAGTCCAATTATTATTATAATGTGACCATTCCAATTTTGTGTACGTCATCAATGGGGTTACTTCATAATACATTGTATTTAAAATGGCTCAGTTTTAGTAAACCTTCATCGTATATAAAATCTTCTCTTTATAATATCTTCAATTTACGAATTTGTTTTGCACAACTGCATGCTATACAATATAACATACTGTTGTAATTGATACAATGTAAATACCATTCGTATTGCTCAATTATAAATCATCGTTGTGTACATACTTTATGTGGCCACTAATAGTTAACCTGTGTAGGACCCAAATATATCAAGCTGTCTCATTGGCTATTATATTAATCTGATTGCTGATTGGTTGAGCTATTATATTAATCTGATTGCTGATTGGTTGATACATTGAGCTTCAGCTGGCAACGCATGTTAAAAGCATCGAGTACATGTGTACCATACATGTATGTGGACGGATTATTATATGTATGTCTTTTCGTTTTTATTTTGAGAAACATCTAAAGGGCAGCATAGAGAAGGTGGCATTACTTTCTTACAGGTAAGGGTTTCATTTACGTATTAGTAGGTGATACACAGTGGACAACTGCTAGGTGTATATATATATATGTACATGCATAGACTGAGTGCACACGTGTCGATTCACGCGCCTTATATAGGTGTCAGTGAGCGCATCAGAATACTGGTATGGAGAAAAAACAAAAATGGCTGTTTTTGACAAGGGAATGTCTCATAAACGATTCTTGAAATACAAGTCTATTTTTTTGTTTTAAATCTCAACTAAATACTTTTTCAATTGAGATTGTTAGCTTTAAATGTATCTTGGTTTATACGTCATCTTCGGTTGACTGTATAATTTATTATATTTTATATCCTATGTTACGCTCTTTTCTATTATTTTATTCTTCAAGGTTATTTTTCATAGACTGAAGGATTGTACGTTAAAGATGCACCACCGCCGACAGAACATACGTGTAAATAGCATTCATCATTAGAACAATAATTGGTGTTTAATCTTGTATATATATGTCTAATTCACACAAAAATAATATAAAATATTTTGTGGTAATGGTGTAAAGTAAGTAACTTTTGTAACTGAAGAAAATTACTAAATCGTCTGCTCCTGTTTTTGATAGTGAAAAAATACCAATTGTCAGCGGTAGAGCATCTTTAGGTATAATAAAGAATGTTTTCGCGACACAGCCATTTGCTAAACTGAACCATTGGATAATATATCTATCCGCTACAACTCAATTTGTTTTATTGTAAAAGTAAGTAAGTTAGGTGTGGACATTTATGCCAAATTATTAGCTCAATGAATTATGTAAATTAAATTATAAGCAATAATATTATTGCGTTTATGAAGTCATAGACAATTTAACGGATGGACTTTCTTTTCATAGACGTGATAAATGTCCGCCCGTGTTTTGTGTATGACTACATAAACACAACATATATTGAGAAAATATGCTTATATATAGAATATTTGCAAAATTCTGGCGTGATTTTGACAAATCCCCACGATAGGGATAACATTCTGTATCTGTTTTGTTTTTTTCCCTTTTGTTCCCTCTTTGGAAAGAGAAAAGTTATGGTTCTCAATTTTTTAGAGTGTCAAATTATATTTTTACTGGAATGGTCATTTTTAGAGTGTCAGATAATATTTTTACTGGAATGGTCATTTTTAGAGTGTCAGATAATATTTTCACTGGAATGGTCATTTTTAGAGTGTCAAATTATATTTTTATTGGAATGGTCATTTTAAGAGTGTCAAATTATATTTTTTTTGGAATGGTCATTTTAAGAGTGTCAAATTATATTTTTATTGGAATGGTAATTTTTAGAGTGTCAAATTACATTTTTATTGGAATGGTCATTTTAAGAGTGTCAAATTATATTTTCACTGGAATGGTCATTTTTAGAGTGTCAAATTATATTTTTATTGGAATGGTCATTTTTAGAGTGTCAAATTATATTTTTATTGGAATGGTCATTTTTAGAGTGTCAAATTATATTTTCACTGGAATGGTCATTTTTAGAGTGTCATATTATATTTTCACTGGAATGGTCAATTTTAGAGTGTCAAATTATATTTTTATTGGAATGGTAATTTTTAGAGTGTCAAATTACATTTTTATTGGAATGGTAATTTTTAGAGTGTCAAATTACATTTTTATTGGAATGGTCATTTTAAGAGTGTCAAATTATATTTTCACTGGAATGGTCATTTTTAGAGTGTCAAATTATATTTTTATTGGAATGGTCATTTTTAGAGTGTCAAATTATATTTTCACTGGAATGGTCATTTTTAGAGTGTCATATTACATTTTCACTGGAATGGTCAATTTTAGAGTGTCAAATTATATTTTTATTGGAATGGTCATTTTTAGAGTGTCAAATTACATTTTTATTGGAATGGTCATTATAAGAGTGTCAAATTACATTTTCACTGGAATGGTCATTTTTAGAGTGTCAAATTATATTTTTATTTAAATGGTCATTTTTAGAGTGTCAAATTATATTTTCACTGGAATGGTCATTTTTAGAGTGTCAAATTATATTTTTATTGGAATGGTTATTTTTAGAGTGTCAAATTATATTTTTATTGGAATGGTCATTTTTAGAGTGTCAAATTATATTTTCACTGGAATGGTCATTTTTAGAGTGTCAAATTATATGTTGAAAGATATGGAGTCCCATTTATTAGGGTGTGACCATGACATTACTTTGTACGTCATCATTGGATGACGTCTCATGCTATATTTGTATTTAACATGGTTTAGGTTTTTTAAAAACCGTCATTTTATATGAGATGTTATCGCCTTTATAATATTGCCATTTTGAAGTCACAAAGTGTTGAGTTTTATGTGGAGCATGCATATTTATATAAACATGTGTAGGAAAAATAACAAAAACGACAAAATTTCTTGCGAGCGCTGTTTAAACTATGTAAACTTTGTATGCCTATATATCACTTCTTCTTAGGTGTAGTTGAACACTACTAAGTTGATATAAAGTGTATATACTTGAGGCCTAACCTAAGTTGTGTCTGTTGAGTGGTACATTGCTGTGTTGCTTGTAAATTGTGACGAAATATGCAAATAAAATCCACATAGCCGGTACATAATTCTGTCACCAAATAAGCATTTTATTATGTTTTAATAGTGTCTATAGCATGTACAAAGCCCTTGTTTGACCAGATCCTCCTTTTTCTGAACGAGCGACTGGTCCGGTTCCTATTTCAGTTTTGTGATCTCAAATCGAGGCTTACCGAAAAATCGGTAAAGTGTTTGATCGACTGATTGAAACAAATTTTGAAAAAAACCAACAATCAGTCAATTCAACAGAAAAAAGTTTTCAGCTGGAAATTACAAATTAATTTTCTCTGCACACAAAGGATGATGTGTGCTTTTCGTGGGCAGCCGTCCATTTTTGTTTACCGTTTCAGCGCGCCCACTTCCGGTTGCAAAATTCAAACATGAACCGGACTAGATATATATAATATGAGAGAAGGCGTTGGTAAGTAGTAATAGGAGATTTCAGACAAGATGGCGTGACGTCACAGAAAGTTAACATCCGGGTCCACAAAGGTACAAACGCAGTATGGCGACTAATTAAAACAATAGCAGATACGTACATCCCTGCTACACAATCGATACGTTGACAAAAGTATACACTTTCATACTTGCAAATTCTGATTTAAAAATGGTTTCTTATTGTTTCGGAGGTTATAGACATTTATATTTTTATATTTACAATTGTTTATGCTGAACTTGATATGATACATTTGTGTAGATTTAGTGTTGATCATGTAGCCAGCTTGCGAAGCGGTGCCGGGCCGTCACACGTACCCGTTTTTAGTTAACACGTAGAAATCCATGTTGTGAAAAAGTTATGGATAGATAATTGATTTTAAAGTGTCATGTTTCTGTTATACATGAAAAAGCCGTTCATAACACTATTTGATATAACGAAATATAATATGATCCACCTTGCCAGACCACGGTCGCTCGTGTATGGCTTCGCTAGTAGATCACCTCAAGCCACAGCCCATAGTTGGGGAAATTGATAATATTAATACGTAATTACCGACACGTATCTCGAGTACTTGTAAAAGATATATATTTCGTTCTTTACCCTGTATGTCTTGTTTTAAATGAATGTTGTAAGCAATGTATTATACACGTACATGCAGATCTACATGTGTGCGTACACGTATGGCTGCCAATATCTCGAAAAATAAAATGGTGAAATCGTTCAGTTTTCGTGCTGTAGAGTTTATTTTTTAGTCGCTTTTATTCCATGGACTGTTTTGTGAAGTCTCAAATTTAAGTGATGTTATTTTTGAATAATTTGAATACATGTTAGATAGACTTCATTTAGATTTATGAATAGTGAATACAGATCGTAATAGGCCTACTGTAAATGTCGACCAGGACACATTGCGCGCGGCTTCGAGAATCCTAAATAACTCAAAGTTTTGTTTAAAAAAATGATAAAAAGTAACTATAAACCGACTCATTTATATGTCATAAACTAAATTCCAAAACTTCTGACGAAAAAGTTATCCAGAATACGTAATTCTGTGACTCTGAAAAAGGACGAAATTCGGTATCTCGGCAGTACTGTACGTAATGGATGCCGTGCGCTTGGGGTGACCTACGAAAGCAAATTTTAATTTGGTCATAATCACACATCGTAGGTGTTTTACCAAGTAAAAGTTGGAAAACAGTAATCGCTTATCAAAATGTCTGTATGATATTTTTAGGAACTTTGAATTTAATTTGTAATTTCAAGTTGATACTCGCAATATATCTGTCAATGTTTATACGTAATGGCGACCGTGTTTTTCACGTGGCGGTCGAAAATGGAGTATAAACAGGGTACGATATATGAATACCATATGTTTAATTATATATATTATTGTTAAATATTTTTATTTACACTTTTTGAAATTAAAATAACGCAATAGTTCTCGGATAGCCGTATTATTTATTACTATCAAATGTAAATAAACATCGCAAGCGGCTGTGTTCCCACCATGCTTATGTGTACAGATATACGGAGTTGTACCTTTGAGCGCCCGGATGTTCCTTTGTGTGACGTCATCGCCATCTTTTCTGAAATCTCCTATAACTTGTGCCTTATCCTATGTTGTCTGTAATTTCAACAATAGATATGTTTAAATGAAGATCAACACACAATAATATTACAATGTAGAATCAGTCAGTACCAGAAACAATAACAGATTAGTTTTGGTCTTCGATTATGACATTGGACATTTTGAGGTTGAATTTAATTTTGATGAAACTTTAGTTACTGTAACCTGGCGTATTTTTGTTGCCAATTCAAATGTGCGAAAATAAAATCCAAAGTAAACAAACTCGCAGTGAAAAAGTCGTATGATTTGAAAACGCGAAATGAAGTGACCACGAATTAGCGCGAAAACAAGTTTGTTCGAAGAATGTGATATATATTTCTAAATGTCTTGAGATATGGTTCTGTCCTTCATTTAGTTTAACTCTGCAATACTGCCAATTAAGATGAAATGAAAGAAAACCTTTTTTGACAGATTTTACTTGCGCAAATGAATCATTAGATGATATGAAGGTCGCACTGATTACGCAGCGTTTATGTTAGAAAAAATACGAATCAACCCGCGCATCTTTAATTGTTATTCTCCTTTGTGGGCGCTACGTGTCGTTAGCGTCTTAAATTAGATTGCTGAGACACGTCTGTTAAGAAACTTCAAAACGTACCTCTGTTAAAAAAATAATTACATGTAATACGAACATAGTAGAGTTAAAGTGACGCTGTGTAACTACCTAAAATTGTACAGTACTGTTCTGGAACAATTGCTGCTTAACTGGAAATAATTACTGGCTGTCCGATGTCAGTTTTCTAACATTAATTATTTCAGTGGACAATATTTTATAATTGCTGCATGGATAATATATCATTATCATCAAATTGCTGGGCGATTAATTTAAAATTCTACAGAACTGTACTGCAGTAATCTTCACATTCATCTGGGGACAGCAACAAACTCTGGGAGAGATTGTTGAAACGGCGAACGTCGTTTACAAATCGTGACTATTTACTAAATGGGGAATAATTACAAGAATATAAGAATGCAATTTAAAAGGGATTTGAATTCTATTCTTATAAAACGGATATTTGTGATATCCGATAATGTATATTAAGTGGGTTGGACTGTATGTCATTAGAAAAAGAAGATGTAGCTGTGTGTAGTTGAATAATAATTTGACATTGTGACAATTAAAAAGTGTCATCATTAAAAATTTTAAAAAAAGTGTAACCATTGTGCAAAGATATATATGACATTGTCCTTAAATGGAACGATATTTGCAACTAAATGGTCGTTTATAAATGCAAACATTTCTGTCCATAACTTGCTTTGTCCAAACTAGAATAATGTGTTAACTGTTATGCTTAATTGTATTTTACTTATAAAACTATAATGAAATATTTTTTGTAATTGTTTTATTAAATAAATATATGATTACATGCACTAATACATATACGTTCACACCAGGATTTAAATTCCGTAATTTAACTGTATGCTTATAACTTACTTCACTCTGATTTACGCATATTGACATTCTCCTTTACTTTGCCATCGTTTTATAATTCTGGTATTTCCCTACCTCTCTCTACATTTAGACTATTTTAACCTTGTTGCGAGCTACATAACACCTTTAAACAGTTTTGTCAACCCCTTTCTATATGTATGGAGATTCACAGAATGTTGTCTACAGCTAAAAAGAAATGTTGTGTTTCTGGAACAAACCAAAACTAGAAACCTTGGAATTACAACGAAAGCAGGTGCTGGTAACCTTTTTAAAAGTTGAGATACAGGATCTTAAATAAGTGTTTATTTCATTTGGGATTTTATGAAACGAGTCTTTTTTAATTTTTATTTTTGCGAACCTTGGCGAGTTTCATAAAATCTCATATGAAATTAGCACAAATTTTTTTATCGCATAATTACAACAAAATTTCACGTCAAATAGTTTGCGAAAATTCATCGAATGCCGCCATATTGTCCTGTCGCCCTCATCATAGTGAGTCACTTAATTGGTTTATCTTTACAGACTCCAGTGTTGATTGAATATGAAGTTTGAATTATTATTATGTGACCATTCCATTTTTGTGCAAGTCATCAATGGGGTAACTTCATAATACATTGTATTCAAAATGGCTCAGTTTTAATAAACCTTCATCGTATAAATCTCATCTTTATAATATCTTCAATTTACGAATTTGTTTTGCACAACTGCATGCTTTACAATATAACATACTGTTGTTATCGATACAATGTAGTTACCTTTCGTATTGCTCGATTATTAATCATCGTTGTGTACTTACTTCATGCTGCCACTAATAGTTCACCTGTGTAGGACCCAAATATATCAAGCTCTCTCATTGGCTATTATATTAATCTGATTGATAATTGGTTGATATATTAAGCTTCAAGTTGGCAACGCATGTTAAAAGCATGGATTTGAGATAGAAACGATTTTCTTTTCAAAATACGTTTCTGCGACAACCAAAGAAGTTAGCCATTTTTAATTTGCTCTGTTGATCTGCTGAGTTACCCTTCACTGACCAATCCCCTATATAAAGCAATGGACCTGGCACACGTGCGTCATTCTACACATATTACAGATAGCCTTGTTAAACTGAAAACAAGCACTGCACTCTTTTGCCAAGATATCATTGAAGAACTATTGTCAGCTAAATCCCAAAACATGCCCAAAACAATATAATAAGACTTCAATTTACACTAGGTTTTATACGTACCTGTACACGTGTGTGCCCTTGGTAGTTTATATATGGACGAGTCACTCGTTCGGGGCAGTCGAGTGCATCGAGTACATATGTACCATACATGTATGTGGACGGATTATTATTTGTATGTCTTTTCGTTTTTATTTTGAGAAACATCTAAAGGGCAGCATAGAGAAGGTGGCATTACTTTCTTTCTAAAACAAGCCCTACACAGCTTTACAGGTAAGGGTATCATTTAGGTATTAGTAGGTGATACACAGTGGACAACTGCTAGGTGTATATATATACATGCATAGACTGAGCGCACCTGTGTCGATTCACGCGCTTTATATAGGTGTCAGTGAGCACATCAGAATACTGGTATAGCGAAAAAAACATTAATGGCTGTTTTTGACAGGGGAGTTTCTCATACACGATTCTTGAAATACAAGTCTATTTTTTGTTTTTAAATCTCAATTTGATACTTTTCCAATTGAGATTGTTAGCTTTAAATGTGTCTTGGTTTATACCACAATAGTCAGTGTTATTCAACTCTCAGGGTATCAAATAAACGATGCAGCTGTTGATTAACAATTTGTTCATACCATATGTGGTATAAACTCTGTACGCATTCTGATTGGCTGACACGGTGAACTTTGACCGAACTACGTCTTTCTGAGTGTCGTGCCATCATTTGTCAACGTCATCAATAATCGAGTGACGTCATGTTATGCTGTGATCGCCGCTTGACGCCAAAACTGCTGTTAGATAGCGTACTTATCCTCGTCGTTTTTCTATCGGCTAAAAGCGGATATAATTGTGGTAGAAACAGGTTACACGACTCGTGGTTGTTGGATATGGAATATATTCCACACTCGTAAGTTATTTTCTAAAAGTTACAAAGACACTCGCTAAAGCTCGTGTCTTTTGTAACTTTAAAAAAATAACTTACTCGTGTGGAATAAATTCCATATCCAACAACCACTCGTTGTGTAACCTCTATTTATACGTCATCTTCGGTTGACTGTATAATTCATTATTAATTTATTATATTTCATGTATTATGTTAAGATCTTTTCTATTACTTTATTCTTCAAGGTTATTTTTCATAGACTGAAGGATTGTACGTTAAAGATGCTCCACCGCCGACAGAACATAAATAGCATTCATCATTAGAACATTAATCTTGTATATATATATGTCTAATTCACACAAAAAATCTAAGATAATTTGTTTTGCCTTTAGTGCATGCGCAATCAGTACTTCGTTCCATATAGGATATAGTGCCACGGATTTTTTTCGGGATGCAATTAATTATTTTTACATTTTCAACTTCAAGTAAAATTAGAAGCTCAAACATTTCAATGGTGGTAATGGTGTAAAGTAAGTAACTTTTGTAACTGAAGAAAAATACTAAATCGTCTACTCCTGTTTTGATAGTGAAAAAAAAACAATTGTCAGCGGTAGAGCATCTTTAAGTATTATAAAGAATGTTTTCGCGACACAGCCATTTGCTAAACTGAACCATTGGATAATATGTCTATCCGCTACAACTCAATTTGTTTTATTGTAAAAGTAAGTACATTAAGTGTGGATATTTATGCCAAATTATTAGCTCAATGAATTATGTAAATTAAATTATAAGCAATAATATTATTGCGTTTATGAAGTCATAGACAATTTAACGGATGGACTTTCTTTTCATAGACGTGATGAATGACCGTCCGTGTTTTGTATATGACTACATAAACACAACATATATTGAGAAAATATGCTTATATATAGAATATTTGCGGAATTCTGGCGTGATTTTGACAAATCCCAACGATAGGGGTAACATTTTGTAATTTTTTGTTTTTCTCCCTTTTGTTCCCTCTTTGGAAAGAGAAAAGTTATTGTTGTCAATTTTTTAGAGTGTCAAATTATATTTTTACTGGAATGGTCATTTTTAGAGTGTCAAATTACATTTTCATTGCAATGGTCATTTTTAGAGTGTCAAATTATATTTTTATTGAAATGGTCATTTTTAGAGTGTCTAATTACAGTTTTACTGGAATGGTCATTTTTAGAGTGTCAGATAATATTTTCATTGGAATGGTCATTTTTAGAGTGTCAAATTATATTTTCACTGGAATGGTCATTTTTAGAGTGTCAAATTATATTTTAATTGAAATGGTCATTTTTAGAGTGTCTAATTACAGTTTTACTGGAATGGTCATTTTAGAGTGTCAGATAATATTTTCACTGGAATGGTCATTTTTAGAGTGTCAAATTATATTTTTATTGGAATGGTCATTTTTAGAGTGTCAAATTATATTTTTACTGAAATGGTCATTTTTAGAGTGTCAAATTATAGTTTTACTGGAATGGTCATTTTAAGAGTGTCAGATAATATTTTCACTGGAATGGTAATTTTTAGAGTGTCAAATTATATTTTTATTTGAATGGTCATTTTTAGAGTGTCAAGTTATATTTTTATTGCAATGGTCATTTTTAGAGTGTCAACTTATATTTTCACTGGAATGGTCATTTTTAGAGTGTCAAATTATATTTTTATTGGAATGGTCATTTTTAGAGTGTCAAATTATATGTTGAAAGATATGGAGTCCCATTTATTAGGGTGTGACCATGACATTACTTTGTACGTCATCATTGGATGACGTCTCATGCTATATTTGTATTTAACATGGTTTAGGTTTTTTAAAAACCGTCATTTTATATGAGATGTTATCGCCTTTATAATATTGCCATTTTGAAGTCACAAAGTGTTGAGTTTTATGTGGAGCATGCATATTTATATAAAATAACAAAAACGACAAAATTTCTTGCGAGCGCTGTTTAAACTATGTAAACTTTGTATGCCTATATATCACTTCTTCTTAGGTGTAGTTGAACACTACTAAGTTGATATAAAGTGTATATACTTCAGGCCTAACCTAAGTTGTGTCTGTTGAGTGGTACATTGCTGTGTTGCTTGTAAATTGTGACGAAATATGCAAATAAAATCCACATAGCCGGTACATATTTCTGTCACCAAATAAGCATTTTATTATGTTTTAATAGTGTCTATAGCATGTACAAAGAGCTCTTGTTTGACCAGATCCTCCTTTTTGTGTCGCCGCTGAACGAGCGTCTGGTCCGGTTCCTATTTCAGTTTTGTGATCTCAAATCGAGGCTTACCGAAAAATCGGTAAAGTGTTTGATCGACTGATTGAAACAAATTTTGAAAAAAAACAACAATCAGTCAATTCAACAGAAAAAAGTTTTCAGCTGGAAATTACAAATTAATTTTCTATGCACACAAAGGATGATGTGTGCTTTTCGTGGACAGCCGTCCATTTTTGTTTACCGTTTCAGCGCGCCCACTTCCGGTTGCAAAATTCAAACATGAACCGGACTAGATATATATAATATGAGAGAAGGCGTTGGTAAGTAGTAATAGGAGATTTCAGACAAGATGGCGTGACGTCACAGAAAGTTAACATCCGGGTCCACAAAGGTACAAACACAGTATGGCGACTAATTAAAACAATAGCAGATGTGCACATCCCTGCTACACAATCGATATTTTAACAAAAGTATACACTTTCATACTTGCAAATTCTGATTTGAAAATGGTTTCTTATTGTTTCGGAGGTTATAGACATTTATATTTTTATATTTACAATTGTTTATGCTGAACTTGATATGATACATTTGTGTAGATTTAGTGTTGATCATGAAGCCAGCTTGCGAAGCGGTGCCGGGCCGTCACACGTACCCGTTTTTAGTTAACACGTAGAAATCCATGTTGTGAAAAAGTTATGGATAGATAATTGATTTTAAAGTGTCATGTTTCTGTTATACATGAAAAAGCCGTTCATAACACTATTTGATATAACGAAATATAATATGATCAACCTTGCCAGACCACGGTCGCTCGTGTATGGCTTCGCTAGTAGATCACCTCAAGCCACAGCCCATATTTGGGGAAATTAATAATATTAATACGTAATTACCGACACGTATCTCGAGTACTTGTAAAAGATATATATTTCGTTCTTTACCCTGTATGTCTTGTTTTAAATGAATGTTGTAAGCAATGTATTATACACGTACATGCAGATCTACATGTGTGCGTACACGTATGGCTGCCAATATCTCGAAAAATAAAATGGTGAAATCGTTCAGTTTTCGTGCTGTAGAGTTTATTTTTTAGTCGCTTTTATTCCATGGACTGTTTTGTGAAGTCTCAAATTTAAGTGATGTTATTTTTGAAAAATTTGAATACATGTTAGATAGACTTCATTTACATTTATGAATAGTGAATACAGATCGTAATAGGCCTACTGTAAATGCCGACCAGGACACATTGCGCGCGGCTTCGAGAATCCTAAATAACTCAAAGTTTTGTTTAAAAATATGATAAAAAGTAACTATAAACCGACTCATTTATATGTCATAAACTAAATTCCAAAACTTCTGACGAAAAAGTTATCCAGAATACGTAATTCTGTGACTCTGAAAAAGGACGAAATTCGGTATCTCGGCAGTACTGTACGTAATGGATGCCGTGCGCTTGGGGTGACCTACGAAAGCAAATTTTAATTTGGTCATAATCACACATCGTAGGTGTTTTACCAAGTAAAAGTTGGAAAACAGTAATCGCTTATCAAAATGTCTGTATGATATTTTTAGGAACTTTGAATTTAATTTGTAATTTCAAGTTGATACTCGCAATATATCTGTCAATGTTTATACGTAATGGCGACCGTGTTTTTCACGTGGCGGTCGAAAATGGAGTATAAACAGGGTACGATATATGAATACCATATGTTTAATTATATATATTATTGTTAAATATTTTTATTTACACTTTTTGAAATTAAAATAACGCAATAGTTCTCGGATAGCCGTACTATTTATTACTATCAAATGTAAATAAACATCGCAAGCGGCTGTGTTCCCACCATGTTTATGTGTACAGATATACGGAGTTGTACCTTTGAGCGCCCGGATGTACCTTTGTGTGACGTCATCGCCATCTTTTCTGAAATCTCCTATAACTTGTGCCTTATCCTATGTTGTCTGTAATTTCAACAATAGATATGTTTAAATGAAGATCAACACACAATAATATTACAATGTAGAATCAGTCAGTACCAGAAACAATAATAGATTAGTTTTGGTCTTCGATTATTGAGGTTGAATTTAATTTTGATGAAAGTTTAGTTACTGTAACCTGGCGTATTTTTGTTGCCAATTCAAATGTGCGAAAATAAAATCCAAAGTAAACAAACTCGTAGTGTAAAAGTCTTATGATTTGAAAACGCGAAATAAAGTGACCAGGAATTAGCGCGAAAATAAGTTTGTTCGAAGAATGTGATATATTTTTCTACATGTCTTGAGATATGGTTCTGTCCTTCATTTAGTTTAACTCTCATTAAGCAGTACTGCCAATTAAGATGAAATGAAAGAAAACCTTTTTTGACAGATTTTACTTGCGCAAATGAATCATTAAATGATATAAAGGTCGCACTGGTGACGCAGCGTTTATGTTAGAAAAATTACGAATCAACCCGCGCATCTTTAATTTTTTTTCTCCTTTGTGGGCGCTACGTGTCGTTAGCGTCTTAAATTAGATTGCTGAGACACGTCTGTTAAGAAACTTCAAAACGTACCTCTGTTAAAAAAATAATTACATGTAATACGAACATAGTAGAGTTAAAGTGACGCTGTGTAACTACCTAAAATTGTACAGTACTGTTCTGGAACAATTGCTGCTTAACTGGAAATAATTACTGGCTGTCCGATGTCAGTTTTCTAACATTAATTATTTCAGTAGACAATATTTTATAATTGCTGCATGGATAATATATCATTATCATCAAATTGCTGGGCGATTAATCTAAAATTCTACAGAACTGTACTGCAGTAATCTTCACATTCATCTGGGGACAGCAATAAACTCTGGGAGAGATTAGAAGGGATTTGAATTCTATTCTTATAAAACGGATATTTGTGATATCCGAGAATGTATTAAGTGGGTTTGACTGTATGCCATTAGAAAATGAAGATGTAGCCGTGTGTAGTTGAATAATAATTTGACATTGTGACAATTAAAAAGTGTCATCATTAAAAATTAAAAAAAAAGTGTAACCATTGTGCAAAGATAAATATGACATTGTCCTTTAATGGAACGATATTTGCAACTAAATGGTCGTTTATAAATGCAAATATTTCTGTCCATAACTTGCTTTGTCCAAACTAGAATAATGTGTTAACTGTTATGCTTAATTGTATTTTACTTATAAAACTATAATGAAATATTTTTTGTAATTGTTTTATTTCGCCAAGATATCATTTCATTAATACAGTAAATAAATATATGATTACATGCACTAATACATATACGTATTTAAATTCCGTAATTTAACTGTATGCTTATAACTTACTTCACTCTGATTTACGCATATTTACATTCTCCTTTACTTTGCCACCGTTTTGTAATTCTGGTATTTCCCAACCTCTCTCTACATTCAGACTATTTTAACCTTGTTGCGAGCTACATAACACTTTTAAACAGTTTTGTCAACTCCTTTCTATATGTATGGAGATTCACAGAATGTTATCTACAGCTAAAAAGAAATGTTGTGTTTCTGGAACAAACCAAAACTAGAAACCTTGGAATTACAACGAAAGCAGGTGCTGGTAACCTTTTTAAAAGTTGAGATACAGGATTTTAAATAAGTGTTTATTTCATTTGGGATTTTATGAAACGAGTCTTTTTTATTTTTTATTTTTGCGAACCTTGGCGAGTTTCATAAAATCTCATATGAAATTAGCACAATTTTTTTTTATCACATAATTACAACAAAATTTCACGTCAAATAGTTTGCGAAAATTCATCGAATGCCGCCATTTTGTCCTGTCGCCCTCATCATAGTGAGTCACTTAAATTGGTTTATCTTTACAGACTCCAGTGTTGATTGAATATGAAGTCTGAATTATTATTATGTGACCACTCCATTTTTGTGCACGTCATCAATGGGGTAACTTCATAATACATTGTATTCAAAATGGCTCAGTTTTAATAAACCTTCATCGTATAAATCTCATCTTTATAATATCTTCAATTTACGAATTTGCTTTGCACAACTGCATGCTATACAATATAACATACTGTTGTTATCGATACAATGTAGTTACCATTCGTATTGCTCGATTATTAATCATCGTTGTGTACTTACTTCATGTTGCCACTAATAGTTCACCTGTGTAGGACCCAAATATATCAAGCTCTCTCATTGGCTATTATATTAATCTGATTGATGATTGGTTGATATATTAAGCTTCAAGTTGGCAACGCATGTTAAAAGCATGGATTTGAGATAGAAACGATTTTCTTTTCAAAATACGTTTCTGCGACAACCAAAGAAGTTAGCCATTTTTAATTTGCTCTGTTGATCTGCTGAGTTACCCTTCACTGACCAATCCCCTATATAAAGCAATGGACCTGGCACACGTGCGTCATTCTACACATATTACAGATAGCCTTGTTAAACTGAAAACAAGCACTGCACTCTTTTGCCAAGATATCAT
This sequence comes from Argopecten irradians, assembly GCF_041381155.1. Taxonomy (NCBI): domain Eukaryota; kingdom Metazoa; phylum Mollusca; class Bivalvia; order Pectinida; family Pectinidae; genus Argopecten; species Argopecten irradians. Next base: position 18,702,146 of record NC_091148.1, on the reverse strand, counting down.
TGAAGAACTATTGTCAGCTAAATCCCAAAACATGCCCAAAACAATATAATAAGACTTCAATTTACACTAGGTTTTATACGTACCTGTACACGTGTGTGCCCTTGGTAGTTTATATATGGACGAGTCACTCGTTCGGGGCAGCCGAGTGCATCGAGTACATATGTACCATACATGTATGTGGACGGATTATTATTTGTATGTCTTTTCGTTTTTATTTTGAGAAACATCTAAAGGGCAGCATAGAGAAGGTGGCATTACTTTCTTTCTAAAACAAGCCCTACACAGCTTTACAGGTAAGGGTATCATTTAGGTATTAGTAGGTGATACACAGTGGACAACTGCTAGGTGTATATATATACATGCATAGACTGAGTGCACCTGTGTCGATTCACGCGCTTTATATAGGTGTCAGTGAGCACATCAGAATACTGGTATAGCGAAAAAAACATTAATGGCTGTTTTTGACAGGGGAGTGTCTCATACACGATTCTTGAAATACAAGTCTATTTTTTGTTTTTAAATCTCAATTTGATACTTTTCCAATTGAGATTGTTAGCTTTAAATGTGTCTTGGTTTATACCACAATAGTCAGTGTTATTCAACTCTCAGGGTATCAAATAAACGATGCAGCTGTTGATTAACAATTTGTTCATACCATACGTGGTATAAACTCTGTACGCATTCTGATTGGCTGACACGGTGAACTTTGACCGAACTACGTCTTTCTGAGTGTCGTGCCATCATTTGTCAACGTCATCAATAATCGAGTGACGTCATGTTATGCTGTGATCGCCGCTTGACGCCAAAACTGCTGTTAGATAGCGTACTTATCCTCGTCGTTTTTCTATCGGCTAAAAGCGGATATAATTGTGGTAGAAACAGGTTACACGACTCGTGGTTGTTGGATATGGAATATATTCCACACTCGTCTAAAAGTTACAAAGACACTCGCTAAAGCTCGTGTCTTTTGTAACTTTAAAAAAATAACTTACTCGTGTGGAATAAATTCCATATCCAACAACCACTCGTTGTGTAACCTCTATTTATACGTCATCTTCGGTTGACTGTATAATTCATTATTAATTTATTATATTTCATGTATTATGTTAAGATCTTTTCTATTACTTTATTCTTCAAGGTTATTTTTCATAGACTGAAGGATTGTACGTTAAAGATGCTCCACCGCCGACAGAACATAAATAGCATTCATCATTAGAACATTAATCTTGTATATATATATGTCTAATTCACACAAAAAATCTAAGATAATTTGTTTTGCCTTTAGTGCATGCGCAATCAGTACTTCATTCCATATAGGATATAGTGCCACGGATTTTTTTTCGGGATGCAATTAATTATTTTTACATTTTCAACATCAAGTAAAATTAGAAGCTCAAACATTTCAATGGTGGTAATGGTGTAAAGTAAGTAACTTTTGTAACTGAAGAAAATTACTAAATCGTCTACTCCTGTTTTGATAGTGAAAAAATACCAGTTGTCAGCGGTAGAGCATCTTTAAGTATTATAAAGAATGTTTTCGCGAAACAGCCATTTGCTAAACTGAACCATTGGATAATATGTCTATCCGCTACAACTCAATTTGTTTTATTGTAAAAGTAAGTACATTAAGTGTGGATATTTATGCCAAATTATTAGCTCAATGAATTATGTAAATAAAATTATAAGCAATAATATTATTGCGTTTATGAAGTCATAGACAATTTAACGGATGGACTTTCTTTTCATAGACGTGATGAATGACCGTCCGTGTTTTGTATATGACTACATAAACACAACATATATTGAGAAAATATGCTTATATATAGAATATTTGCGGAATTCTGGCGTGATTTTGACAAATCCCAACGATAGGGGTAACATTTAGTAATTTTTTTTGTTTTTCACCCTTTTGTTCCCTCTTTGGAAAGAGAAAAGTTATTGTTGTCAATTTTTTAGAGTGTCAAATTATATTTTTACTGGAATGGTCATTTTAAGAGGGTCAAATTATATTTTTATTGGAATGGTCATTTTTAGAGTGTCAGATAAAATTTGCACTGGAATGGTCATTTTTAGAGTGTCAAATTATATTTTCATTGGAATGGTCATTTTTAGAGTGTCAAATTATATTTTCACTGGAATGGTGATTTTTAGAGTGTCATATAATATTTTCACTGGAATGGTAATTTTTAGAGTGTCAAATTATATTTTCACTGGAACATTCATTTTTAGAGTGTCAAATTATATTTTTATTGGAATGGTCATTTTTAGAGTGTCAAATTATATGTTTAAAGATATGGAGTCCCATTTATTAGGATGTGATCATGCCATTACTTTGTACATCATCATTGGATGACGTCTCATGCTATATTTGTGTTTAACATGGTTTAGGTTTTTTAAAAACCGTCATTTTATATGAGATGTTATCGCTTTTATAATATTGCCATTTTGAAGTCACAAAGTGTTGAGTTTTATGTGGAGCACGCATATTTATATAAACATGTGTAGGAAAAATAACAAAAACGACAAAATTTCTTGCGAGCGATGTTTAAACTATGTAAACTTTGTATGTCTATATATCACTTCTTCTTAGGTGTAGTTGAACACTACTAAGTTGATATAAAGTGTATATACTTCAGTCCTAACCTAGGTTGTGTCTGTTGAGTGGTACATTGCTGTGTTGCTTGTAAATTGTGACGAAATATGCAAATAAAATCCACATAGCCGGTACATATTTCTGTCACCAAATAAGCATTTCATTATGTTTTAGTAGTGCCTATAGCAGATCCTCCTTTTTGTGTCGCCGCTGAACGAGCGTCTGGTCCGGTTCCTATTTCAGTTTTGTGATCTCAAATCGAGGCTTACCGAAAAATCGGTAAAGTGTTTCATCCACTGATTGAATTTTAAAAAAAAAAACCAACTATCAGTCAATTCAACAGAAAAAAGTTTTCAGCTGGAAATTACAAATTGATTTTCTCTGCACACAGAGGATGACGTGTGCTTTTCGTGGGCAGTCGTCCATTTTTGTTTACCGTTTCAGCGCGCCCTCTACCGGTTGCAAAATTCAAATATGAACCGGACTAGATATATATATTATGAGAGAAGGCGTTGGTAAGTAGTAATAACTTGTGCCTTATCATATGTTGTCTGTAATTTCAACAATAGATATGTTTAAATGAAGATCAACACACAATAATATTACAATGTAGAATCAGTCAGTACCAGAAACAATAACAGATTAGTTTTGGTCTTCGATTATGACGTTGGACATTTTGAGGTTGAATTTAAATTTGATGAATCTTTAGTTACTGTAACCTGGCGTATTTTTGTTGCCAATTGAAATGTGCGAAAATAAACTCCAAAGTAAACAAACTCGCAGTGGAAAAGTCGTATGATTTGAAAACGCGAAATGAAGTGACTGCGAATTAGCACGAAAACAAGTTTGTTCGAAGAATGTGATATATATTCCTTAATGTCCTGAGATATGGGTCTGTCCTTCATTTAGTTTAACTCTCATTATGCAATACTGTCAATTAAGATGAAATGAAAGAAACCTTTTTTGACAGATTTTACTTGCGCAAATGAATCATTGGATGATATAAAGGAAAGGTCGCACTGATTACGCAGCGTTTATGTTAGAAAAAAATACGAATCAACCCGCGCATCTTTAATAGTTTTCTCCTTTGTGGGCGCTACATGTACGTGTCGTTAGCGTCTTAAATTAGATTGCTGAGACACGTCTGTTAAGAAACTTCAAAACGTACCTCTGTTAAAAAACTAATTACATGTAATACGAACATAGTAGACTTAAAGAGGCGTTGTGCAATTACCTAGAATTGAACAGTACTGTTCTGGAACAATTGCTGCTTAACTGGAAATAATTACTGGCTGCCCGAAGTCAGTTCTCTTACATTAATTATTTCAGTAGACAATATTTTATAATTGCTGCATGGATAATATATCATTATCATCAAATTGCTGGGCGATTATAATCAAATTATACAGTGCTGTACTGCAGTAATCTTCACATTCATCTGGGGACAGCAATAAACTCCGGGAGAGATTGTTGAAACGGCGAACGTGACTATTTACTAAATGGGGAATAATTACAAGAATATAAGAATACAATTTACATGGGATTTTAATTCTATTATTATAAAACGGAGTTTTGTGATATCCGATAATGTATATCAAGTGGGTTGGAATGTATGTCATTAAAAAATGAAGATGTAGCTGTGTGTAGTTGAATAATATAAATTGCCATTGTGACAATTAAAAAGTGTCATCATTAAAAAAAACCTTTAAAAAAACCCAAAAAACAAGTCTAACCATTGTGCAAAGATAAATATGACACTGTCCTATAACGCTATAACGAAGTATTTTTTGTAATTGTTTTATTTCGCCAAAATATCATTTCATTAATACAGTAAATAAATATATGATTAAATGCACTCATACATATACTTTCACACCAGCATTTAGATTCCGTAATTTAACTGTATGATTATAACTTATTTCACTCTGATTTACTCATATTGGCATTCTCTCACTCATTCATACTTGGTTAAAGATAAAACAAAACGAAAGAAAGATACCATAACGACATATGTATGTAAAATAACTTGAAAAATACTTGAGGAAAAAAGGGGGGATATATAAAGAAATGCATTAATACATTGATATAGACGATATATTTCAGAAGATAAGGATACATTTATATACAAAAGAGCATCCATACCGAGACACATACATACACTCACACACCATTTCACACCAAACACACATTCACACTTAAACAACACAGACAAGAAGAAAAAATAAGAAAAATAAAAGAAGAAAAAAAAAAGAAAAAAAAGACGAGAGACATGAATATATGAAATAGCCTTTTATTGTTACTGTGTATGTCAAAGAAAATCTAACTTAATCTTCATAATACCCAGTACATTTTACATGTAGATACAGTGTATGCAGCTAAAAAAATCTAAAAAGGTTATAGAATTAAGTAACCATAACGAAATGGATGGTAGATATATAGATACAGTTACAATAGGTTTATTATAAATCTACATATAACTGTATAGTAGCAAATACTATTACTCTACTCGTAATTTATCTAATTAACATGTATGTGATGTTCACAAGTCAGAGGCTCGGACATGTACGAGAGATTTATTTAGTTTTTATGAAAAAGATATGTACATATTTGAATGGAATAATTTCTGTATATAAAAGCTTAGTCAAGATTCTTTATTAATTAATCCATTTTTTTCCATGCAGTTAGAAATTTATTTGTTTCTTTCTTTGAACTTTATAATGATCATAAATGCAATGCATTAGAGAATTAATACTTAATGACTTGTATTGCCATTTACATATGTAAATATATTTTATAGGCAAAGTAATTTGGTTATCAATTTTAAACCTGGGCTATTAAAATCATTAACATATTCAAAAAAAGATTATTTTTTATTTTGTCTAAATCGAAAAAATAATGTATCCAATGGTATGTCAAATCTTTCGATAAGGTTTTAACTTGGTCACATTCCCAAAACAAATGTATAAAAGATTCTCTTTCTGAGTTACACAGGTTTTATATTTCTATAACCGAAATATATTTCACATATTTCAGTTACCATTTATTTCATAATAAGAAATTAAATGAATTTATTACCAAGTAAAATTGCATGTCTAAATGCCTAATTGCATAAAAAGAATAGTTTATGAACCCGAAAAGAAAATCAATTAAATATTGATGAAGATAATTAGTATTCCAAAAAACCAGTGTGCCCAAGTGTTATTTATTAAAGACGAAAAAAAGGCAAATAGCAAAATAACAAATATTGTTTAGTGGTTCAATAGTGAATACCTTAACCGAAATGACTTAAATGTTTAAAATGTAATTGTATATTGAGAAGAGAAATTTGGCTACTCATTTTTAGAATAGATATTAATATATATATAAAAAAACAATTACAAATTGAGTTGGGTCTTTCAAATGCTCGAAACTGAAGAGGCTGCAGTTAAGTTGAGCGTTTGACATTCAGTACATCTAATGTTTAAAACCTTGCTGTTATTATCCCCCTCCCTTATAATACAGTACAGTAACTAATTGCTAACGTTAGGCAATGTACATGTACATTGGCGGATCGCCAGCTGTCAATCAAACTGCTTGGTACCGCCCCTCCGACATGACAGCCATTTGTTTACGTCAACACTGTAGATACGGGGTTGCGTTGGTGATGGGATACATATAACAGGAACAATCGACATCCTAGTAAATTTGCTGGAAATGCTTCATTAAAAACCTTTCCTGAACCTGGAAGATCAATGGAAAAGTGGATAAAACGCCCAAGGCAACAGCTGATGTGCTGAAAGAGGGTACGTCTCTGTCCTGTAGGAAACTGCTGTCCCTTTTAAATAATATTGATCATATCCATTGTCAATCTACTAGATTTTTCAGGTTTGTCTTCTTTACTTGTTACTTATAATCGATTTACGGTTACATCTTGCCAGATATTGTCGTATGGACGCGTCACTTTCTTGTTATCTCACCAAGGTACAGTTTGGTCGGAACTAAGGTACAGTTTGGTCGGAACTTTTTTTAGACTGCAGCTGGTCAACAAAACGTGCGTCATCTGATAACGGGTATGGTTTACTATGTTAGTATACGAGTAGCTAGCAATTTAATCATATAATCAAGCAATATATTAGGAAAATCCTATTCAAACGACATCTGTCTCAGAGTCAGCAGATTTTTACAATCTAAACTCACTGTCAGTTTACGAGTTTTGATTAACTCGCTGTCACATATCAGACTCGGTACTGCAGTAGGCATACGAAAAACGATCATATTAGACAACAACAACTTCAAATATTAGATAATGAATAATACTAACATTCACCGATAGTGATATAACAAGTAAAATACACAACTAGGTCTACTTACCTGATATTGCCGATTGTAACTTGAAAAGCGAGGCGGCTTTCAACACCAACCGCTTCAAACCGGATACTCAAGTGACGCAACACATTCCTCCTACCAGGTGGCGCTTGCCGTATGGCATTTATTTGTGCGGTTGAACGCCCCAAACAGCACCCATTCCAACAATAAACGCCATCCCCAACAAATATTTGGATATCATTACAATAATTATAAAACGTTTTATAAATTTAAATAATTATACATAAAAGAATTAACAGAATTTTCATAAATACGATCAATTTGTGAAGTCCACTCGTCGATCCAATCGGTCAGAATAGCTTTGAAGGAAGGCGGCCCACAAGCTCTGCTGTGGAAATTTACAGGGAACCTGCGAAATACAACCAATTTCCAAGACCGTCTTGTAGTCGTTCTTCATAATATTTTCAAAAACCAAAAATACCATTTTGTTCAGAATTACTTAATTTTAATGTGTAGAATATCAGTTTGCCGCCTTTTAGCGTTTGTTCGCTAGGTCAAATTAAACAGAAACTAGCGATGAAAATGTCGATTTTTGCCTGTTTGACCCAAGATTTCTCACTCAAATGAATTTTCATACAGTCAATATCTACCTCAGTCGATAGATCACGCCAGGATTTACTTAACTTTAAAATATCGTTTAAAAGTGTCTGTCAGTTTCCTTATTACTCAACTGAGCGAGGCTTTGGCTGCAATCTCATTGGCCGGCTATAAAAAGTCTCTCTTCTCGGGACGTTGTACATCTATATATGGAGTTCGCCGTTACTATTCAAACATATACATCTGTGGACTTTTTATATCCGGCCAATGAGATTACAGCCGAAGCCTCGCTCATGCATATTATATCAGCCACGAAACCAGTATGCATTTTTTATTAGATGACTTCAAGATGTTTGTCATAATGGGGCTTATATCGTCTTAATGACGGCACTTTGTATAGATGTATAGGATGATTTTGAAAGGATGATTATCGCTCTTTCCAACGGTAGTAACCGTTGTTATGAAGATGTACTAAAAATGTGTTTTTTTTTATAGCCGCTAAAGGTAGGCGGGTTAGAATTTGGAATCTAAGGCTTTCCACCCTCCTCATATATAGTATCATGTAGAGTATGATTTTTATCGGGCTTTTTTTAATCTAGACCTCTTAAACGTCTAAAAATGGTCTTAGGGCACTCTGGTGGGTCTATGATTATATAATCTGTAACTAATTCTCAGATCCCTGTGAGTTGAGCAACACCTTAAGGGATGTTGCGAATGAAATGAGAGACGCTAAGGACCATGAATTGATTACTCATGGTAATTCTCCGAAAGAAGTGCAAGTATACGCATATGCATACAAATGAACATGTATGCAGAGCATACGTGTATGGAAATTGAATGAAGTATAAAGCACAAAGGACCATGTTACAGATCTTGGATCTATTTTGTCGATTAAACTACTATAGTGGGCGACACCTGTAGGTACGATTGTCTCGAAAAGAGCGGTTCAGCTTAGGAAACAATATCGCACGATTAAAGTCATTTTACGATTTAAGTCTATTTGACCCTTGTGAATGTGACCTGGAATAAAGGTCAAAGTCATACATTTGATCAAACTTATGATTAGTAGCCCTTCATCCCAGCATACTACAAACATAATACATGCACAATGCACATGGCTGCAGGCCAGTCAATTATTGATAGAGGAGTCATTTGAAGATTTTAACCCGTTTGACACTGTGGCCTTAAATTAAGGTCAGGTACATTTATTTGATCAAACTCTGTAGCCTTTCATTTCAGCATGGTACAGACCCAAGTCTAGGAATACAAAAATCAAGTTTGCATGGCTATTGACAAAATATCATTGCTTGTGGAATAAAACTAGCACTTCCAATTCAAAATTGGTAGCCTAATTCTTTTACGACTTATCCTAAACGTCTGAAGGTAGTATGATTATTTTACTACTTATCTAAATCGTCGGAAGGTAGTCCTATTCTTTTACCTATTGGAGGTGGAATAAAACTAGCGCTCCCAATTCAAACCTGGTAGTTTGATTCTTTTACGACTCACTTAATCTTCGTAAGATAGTCCTATTCTTTTACATATCAACCAAACCAAAAAGGAAGGCGGCCCACAAGTCCCGAAATCTCCTGCTTGAAAATAACTGGGAACATGCGAAAAACCATCAATTTTCAAGACCGTCTTGTGGTCGTTCTTCACAATATTTTAAAAAAACAAAGATACTGTTTTGTTCAGACTTACTTAAATTTTTAATGTGTCTCAGTTTGTCAACTTTTAGCGTTTGTTCGCTAGGTCGAATTAAACAGAAACTAGCGATGAAATTGCCGATTTTTGGCTGTTTGAACCAAACTTTCTCACTCAAATGATTTTTCGTACAGTCAATATCTATCTCAGTCGATAGATCACGCCAGGATTTACTTAACTGTAAAATACCGTTTAAAAGTATCTGTCAGTTTCCTTATTACTCAACTTGCGGTTATAAGCGTGTTGGTAGGTAAAAGTTGTCGTGTTAACATTCACGACAACTCTGTTATCGAACCTTACGTCTCTCATTTCATATGTAACAAAATCGGCGGAAAAAGGGCCTTTGATTTTGATCTGATAACTGTGAAACGTAGTTGCATCTTTTCCAGGTTGTTTTGATTCCCTATTCATGTGAAGTGTGATATCAATTTCCTCCATGATACATTGTGGTCCCAACATTTCTGCATAATTTCAACAAATTGCATTCTGTGGTTTTGGAGAAGAAAGGAAATCTATGCAGGCCTGTGATTGGTCAGTTTTTTCTCTCCTGAGGTGCCGCCAGATTTACTGTGATAGTCTAGGTGTAGATATAATTTCAGTGACAGCAACCCCTGGTACATCGAGGATGACGCCAGACAAAAGGCGATCGCAATAGATCATGTGAAGCTCGTGTGTCATAAAAGGATTCGTCAGATGAATATAGGATGCCGCTTAACTTAAAGTGAACAGTCGGGCAAGGATGGCTAAAGTCGGTAAAAATGGTGTGAATGTATCCAGTATAATTTCTTATGGAATAGAATAATAAACTTTCTCGTCAAAATCTGTCTGCTTACGTAGAAATTAATTTAAAGTATAGGAATCCTAAAACGTCCTCCCGGCTGACTATGTCCGTGGTTACTTTTCCATGCAGCCTCGCTTTCAATGCTTTCAACTTTTCTTTATTTGATATGTAAGAACTTTTGGAAGGCCAATGAACGCATTTAGACTGGTTTTCTTTGCCCGACTATTCACTTTAAATAAAAACAAATGGAACAAATCTTCCATCATTCATCACTACATCTCCTAGCAACGTAACAGATCAACAAGCATTTTTAAAAAGAAAAAAAAACATGAAAATATACATCAATGCATCAGATTCGAGACATAAAACAACAAAAAAAGGAAAGAGAAGAGTAGACCTGTATAAAACGCAAGTTTATTTATCAGGTGAGATCAGTCGGGGTTTTACAGGTCGCTGTCTCACCTTGACCCCTGACCCATGTGGAGACATCTTCGTATAATCTCCGGAATTTCTCCGGATAGTGTAAGCGCCTGCACGCTTCACAAAATGGCTTTTGTCCCCAGTTATCATTAAAGTTTGTCTTGAAAAGATTTCTATTTTCAAACAACCGCGTGAAAACTGTTTTATTAGTTTTAATATCAACTAAGTATTTAGATAATGATGTTGCGTCGTTATATCTAGAACTATCAATAAAAGTATCTGGAGGGAGGTAAATGGAATAGTTCAGTCCCCCGCGAACCACTGGCACCAAAGAATATGACTTAAACACTTTATAGGCCTTTTCTGTCATATAATCTCGGCATAATGAATTTTCAAATGATAGGTAATACCTTGTATTATGCTCCACTCTCTTAAGACAATTCTTACTCCATGTTTTAGCTGCATCCGTTTCTACACACACACGATTCCCACAACGACCGTAAATACTGACGTCCATATGTCTCTGAAGTAGTCTTACAAACGACTCCCTTTTGCCATGAGTGTTGCAATGTCCAACAAACCAGGCCGCTGAAGCATTTTTCTGTGTCGACAATTCAGCGATGTGGCTTGCATTTCTATTAATAGAATGTAAATGTTTACTATCAAATGAACCGTAACGACTTATGACATCCGCATCTCTTCGATAATTAATTGTCCAATTAATTACACGCCGCCAAAAGTGATTATTGGGACTAATAGTGGGAGGCTCCACCTCGTAAAATATCCACACTTGGTTCCGAGGTTTCTTTGGTGGCCTGAAAGAAGGAGAATGAAATATCACACCATCTTGGTCGTCAATTTTGGACTTATCGGTCGTTATCAAACATTTATATTCACAACCGTCGAAAATATTCCGTTTATGCCACGAAGGGAAGTTCCAAAATAGGACACGTTTCACGATTTGTTTTTCACGCTTTATCCAATGCCGCCCGTCTTTGTGGTCCGAGGTATTTGTGACGTTGCTGTGGGGTGCCATATTTGGTACCCAGATAGTGGTTGATGTCCATGCCCGTTCTTGTACGTCATAGTAGAGAAAACAGACAAACGTCATCAGAAACAATAGCGACAATCCATAGTAGAAAACGTACTGTCGGTTCTGAAAAAAAAAAAAAATAAAAAAAATATTGAGAACATTTCAACATTATCGAAAATGTAATGACCAATTGATCATTTCATAACGTCTATTAATTGTTTAATATACAGTCATTGAATATAATTATACATCATTGTTTTTTTTTTAATTTATTTTATCACATATAATCCGCCTGGTCCAGCGAATTCGCACGTGAAATATTTTTGCATGTGTCACATGTGTCACGAACTGGTGTCATATTACCTTTCAGCGTATATCATTGGCTGGCAATTCGTTGTTTCATCATGATTTGACTCAGTTAAGCATTGAACGCCTTTCAGGTGGCATTCATAGCCAAAATGAATGCCAAATGGACAGAGGCAAATTCCATGAAGCGCTAGCCAGCCAATGAAATACGCTAAACGATTATATTACACCAGTGACACATGCAAAGTTATCATAAGTTAGCCAGCGCTCTTCGTGTTGGATCTGTCCCACATTAGGTCACATTAGGTTACAATTTTATGTTGAAATACAATGTACCAAGGGATTTTGCATCCATAATTAATAATTATATAAATCTATATAAATATAATCATTCGTTATCGTCAATGATGGAACAGCCATTTAAACAGCCGATTTCCGTGATCGCTAGCACAATTGTGACGTCACAATGACAATGACATTTTGATAAGCGATTAGAGTTCATAGTTGTATGACTGCCAACTGTGCTTGGTAAGGTACGTAACATAGTGGGACTGCAATTAAAATGTGAATATCAAAGCATTAAATGCCTTTCATTTGGCATTCATAGTCAATATGAATGCAAACCGGACAGTGGCAAATTCCATGAAGCGCACTAGCTCTTTATGTTATATGCTTATATTTACAATTGATTACAATTTTATGATGAAATCCCAAGGGATTTCGCATCTTTAATGAAATAATCGTTCGTTATCATCATGGATGGAACAGCCATTTGCACAGCGGCTTTTTCAGGACCGCTGGCACGCCAATTGTGACGTCACAGTGATAATGACGTCATAATAAGTGCTTGAAGTTCATTGTCTATATGACTGCCAACTGCACTTGGTAAGGGTACTGCAGTGAAATGTAAGTATCCAACAATGACCAGAAATCAAGATGCCAGAACGTAATAACAAAACGGCGGCCTCCGCTGAATTTTCAACACAGTTTAAAGTTAAGATTCTTCGATATGTAAGTTGCTGTATTTTTATTTTTATTTTTTATGAAACGTATCTAAAATTGCGTTCATTTAGGTGATTGTATGGAACGATACTCGTCTTGGAGTTTTAGTTTTTAACTCGGAAAAATAAAAACCTTTTTAACTCGTTTCATGTATCATAAGAAATGAACATTTATTAAATATCCTACAGGTATATATACCCGATGACTTTTTTTTTTATATTTGTTCACTTTGAAATTTCAGAGTTCATTTCCTAGGTATGTTCCTCGTCGAATGCGGAGGAGCCAAGTATCAGGCTGCATTGCGACCTATCAGAGTTACGTCCCTTAGTTTCGTTCCCTAAGTAGATGTAGTGAAACTAAGGGAGGTAACTCTCAAACTTAAAGATGTAGGATGATGCATAAAATGGCGGCTTAAATGTATATAAGTTAAATTATATATCGATTTCACAAAATTCAGACAAATATGAAAGTGTTGGTATTGGATATAATACATGTAGTTTATTTACTTTATTTTAATAAAATATTACGAAATGACACAAAAACATAGACCTAATTGATCTCCAGATTGAGAAAAAAAATGCGAAGCAACAGTGACGAATATTGATGTCCATTGTGTACCATGGATTGAAATTAAGGCATATTTCGCATTTTCCACATTCTTTTAATTAATATAAATGAAATTTAGATATTTCTTGTGAATCATTTATAGTTATGATCATATGATCAGCAGATTTCAATTTTCAAAATTTTTTTTTTGTGCCCAAAATAGTTGAATAAATGTTCTGATATTACTTAGCAACTCAGAGAGTTTAAAGCATTTAAATGATATTATGTTGAACCAGAATAAAATAAACAACAAGACAATTTTAAAGATTTTCCCTTGTATTGGAAGTCATCGATATAACCAGAAATATAAATACATATGTATATATGTTTCTGATATAACCTTTGTGCCCCTCTGATGGTTATTTATCGCGGTTAAGGTGCCCTTTTTAAAACCCATCACCATGCCCTTTTTTCCTGTGGGAAACACTAATGACAAATGTAAGCCTAAGCACATGTCCAGGTTCAGCAAAGCTTTACATATCCTGGGGTGTTGAAGTTAAACTTTGTCTGGAGGCGGTAATCACTCATTTATCATTCATAGCCTTAACTAGAGTAACGTAGAATTTCAACATCACAGAGACAAAAGACACACGCCGCATTCTATAAATGTAGATTCATTTTATTCAGATATAATCGATATTTCATAGTCGCTATAATACATAAAATGTCTACTAGAAATGTTAATCAATAACACAACTGTTCAGTCAGCTATATTTATTTCGAGAGTGGGACTACCATGTGAGAAAGCGTCATGCACAACTTGTTGTCATCAAATGAACAAGTTGAGGTATGTGCATTCAAGTCTCGAAATCATTTGACTGCCGTGTTCTGTTGATTTGAATACAAAATATAACCATGGGTTTTGGTTTTATTGATATATTCAATAAATTAAATGGTAAAAAGATCGGTTCATATTGACTACAGATATCAGTACATGGATTGCAATACCTTGGCCCATCTAAGCCGATAGACAGACATACGCACGCTTCACAAGGTTTTACGAAATGACCGACAATATCGACACAATAAGGAAAGAAAAATATCTTGCCCCACCATTACACCCTACTCGCCCATTCACATACTCTTCCTAACTGTAGAACAGACTCTCGCAAACACCCATTCTCCCCTACTATTCAAGACTGGAATACATTTCCTCCAGATCTGGTATCTCGGAAAATCCCTTCAAATTACATCCGTCATCTCTCCATTTTTTCATTTTTGATATTTCATGTAACATCACACCTTACCGTTATCGACATGGTCTTCTATCCGATAGAGTAGGTTGGGTATTATGTAGATCCATATCTGAGGCCATTAATCCCCCAAAAATCCCAAGGTTTACGACCGAGTTAACTAAATATCAATGTGTCTGAAACGCTTAAATGAACAAACTGAATCGAAATGAAAAATAAATATCCTGGTTGTATGAAGCGGTCTTTAATGTTGGATAACGCACACACACGTTTACAAGTGTGTCTTTGTCAATAGTTTCCTCAACAAAGGTAATGCAATTCACCAATTGTGAAAGACTCATGAATGGAATGGCCTTTTTTGTAGTTAAGTGTCCGTTACAAACACGATTGAACACATTAATTTATAATGACACGAAAAACACGAAGTATTACATTCTGCTCGCATATTCAAGATATAATCACAAAATCTGCAGTAAAGAAGCAATACACTTTTCGGTAATCGTTTAAGTAATCGGCATTTTAAACTATACCTGTTTCAGGTGTTCAAATTGACTTACCAGTGATAGAACAGTCGAATCTAACTACGCATTTAACTCCCAACTACGCATTTCTACGCATTTTCATGTCGGTGTTGAGAAAATCGCAATATCTCCCTTAATTCTTGAGTTATCGGGATACTCTTTACATGGTGTATACCTACAGAAAATAACCAACAACTTTTATCGTAAGTAAAAATTCATTTGGCAACATCTTTGTTCTCTTTCAGTGAGTTGTAAAATCATGAAAACTTCATTCCGAGCATTTTTAAGTTGTTGACGTCGTGTGTCAGACGGCGTAACCGCCGGAGCGGAGTTTCAAAATTGTATCTCGAAATATGCAACAAGTAGCAAGAATTTATACTTGTATTTCACAGTTTTTGTAGTTGATATTGTCAACTTTACGTGTGACCACTTATATTAAAAGAAATCCACTCTTTAAACAATAATTTTCTCGTAGATTAAGTACATGTAATAAGTATAATGTGTATTACACAGTAAACTTAATCCTAATACAAAATAAACAAAATCTCTATGTATTATACATACCTAGAAAACCGAGAATACATTGGTCAAAATGCTCAAATTGTAGTTCATAACATGCCGAAATAAGTTTTCTATTGCCTTTACAAATTAGACAATGACTTCGACGGAAACCGCGGCCCGGTACAATTTCTAACTTTAACTTCATCGGTACAAAACGAGCACATGTGCGATCAAGATGGGCATAGATTTTTGGTTGATTTTCTCAAACTTTAAATTTATTCACACGAGAAATTTATTATTAGAATATGAATTTTAAAACATCGTTTGATATATGTGACGAAGAAAAAGAAATGTATATTGGATTCCACTTCGGGTCAAAATCTGACACGGCATGTTGATGTGTTGCTTGAAATTTCAGACATATACATCTTTTAGAAAAAAATGTGCAGTAACACTATATAAGACTTGCCCAATGTGACAATGTCACAATAACTATCTCATTTTTATTTGAAAGAAGACAAAGTTACACAGATTCTAGGATAAGTAGCGTAACAGCGCGTTTGTTTAAATTCCATCTAAAAAAACAAAGGATCAAATATCGAGACTGGTGTGTGTAAAGGACATTTCAAGATGTATTCTCTCAACTATGCATAGAAGATCAACATTACACAATTTTAAATCCTGTACAGGTAAAGCACAAATGTACGGTGGCCCGTTTGAGCCGTCAAATTATTTCTTCTGATTGAAGCAGAACTATACATATAGTTGTACATTTATAACTTGACAAAGTGTACATGACCATTTCCTCTGAAGTAGCTGTACATTGTGCATTTATCTACTAAGTAAACGATCATGTACTCTTTATCAAGTTATACGCATAATTGTTTTAATTTTACAAATACAAATAGGAGCCAAAAATGATTTTAGCAATATTGCCAAAAATCATAATGCCGGCATTTGCATCAACAGTGCAGTGAAATGAGTACATACAATGTACGGTCAGACTATGAAGCCAAATTGTGGCCAACAATCAATTTTATTTAACATTTTTATGTTAATTAGTAATTGTAAAGTGATTTCTGCATATGTGTTTCCATTTAAGCATACATCAATAACAGGAACTGTACAGTGAACAAATCCTGTATTGTAACTAATGTTTATAAGACATCAAACATGGTTGTCTGTCCATTTGAATGGTTTTTACATCTCTCATCAAATCTGGTGGTTATCAATACTGTATTTGCATATTACAGAATTATCTGCCCTTGCGGGTAGGTATGAATTGTGATGTCACGTGTTTGCAAGTGTAACGTCATACTTTTCCGAGAGTGGAAAGTTTTGCTTATTTTCCTTCCTTAAAGGTACATGTCATAACTGGGTGAACATTTTAACGGCTTTTCTTCAGTAACTTTTAAAAACAATCACTTATGAAGAATTAGGCTGTGAAAAGCATTCAAATGCATGGGCAAACATGTAAAAAAATTACTAATAACACAGTAGAAATTTGAAATGAAATTTTAGACCAAGACTTGGCTTTTTGTTTTGACCATGTGTTATAACTTTGCACTGTAGACCTAAATAATAGGGATTTTTGACAGTAATAAATAATAGGGGGATTTTTGACAGTAATAAATAATAGGGATTTTTGACAGTAATAAATAATAGGGATTTTTGACAGTAATAAATAATAGGGATTTTTGACAGTAATTCCAAAATTCATCTTGAGCTCTTATTTGACTTTACAAAATTAAAATAACATTCTATAAGATATAAAACTTAAGTTAACAAGCGACATACAGTACATATAAATAATTTTATTTTAAATGTACAACACGGCATGTTATCTCGATTGGACGTTACAGTGGATAACATGTCCTTACACCGCCCTAATCCTCTAACCCCTTCAACACACGCACCGTCGCACCCATACACCCACACTCTCATAAACTCATATCACGGTGTGTTCTCCATATGCCTACTTTTTATAGAACAAAGAAAAGTATTGGTATAGGAGAACAATTTTACCTGTGCTTACCTGTATTCGTTAACCTGAGCTACATATAGTTTGTCAAAAATAGGGAAATAGAGAGATATCAATATATACAGTACAGTACTATATATATTTCATGCATTTTGACAGACAATTATGCATAATTTTGTATATGTTACATCTTTATAAATTTCAACATTGAGATCAGAATAAAGAACAAAATTGCAAAAGTTTTAGGAGAGGTGTCACAGGAAGAGTAAATTGTTTTTTACCAAATGTCTCAATTTCAAGAATTAGTTAAAATCATAACAAGAGGCCCAGGGGGCCTGTATCGCTCACCTGGTTTGTAATGCCAAGTTATGTTTTGAATACAGGTTCATTGTTTCTTTTCTAAAGGAATTCAAATATTTACCTCTATTTCCGCTATCAGTCCCCGCTCCTCCTGCCCTCGGGGGGGTCAGAGTAAAAATTTATACAATCTCTATTCCCCTTCCCCCAACGATGTTTCTTGCCAAATTTGGTTATATTCCATGCAGAAACTCTAGGACAAGTAGCGATTTATAGGATTTACCTCTATTTCCCATATTGGGCCCCACCCCTCCTGCCCCCGGGGGGTCAGAGCCAAAATTTATACAAGTTCTGTTCCCCTTCCCCCAAGGATGTTTGTGGCCAAATTTGGTTGCATTCGATGCAGAATTCTAGGACTAGTAGCGATTTAAAGGATTTACCTCTATTTCCCCTATTGGGCCCCGCCCCTCCTGCCCCGGGGGGGGGGGGGGGGGGGGGGGGGGGTCAGAGCCAAAATTTATATACAAGTTCTGTTCCCCTTCCCCCAAGGATGTTTGTGTCCAAATTTGGTTGCATTCCATGCAGAATTCTAGGACTAGTAGCGATTTATAGGATTTACCTCTATTTCCCCTATTGGACCCCGCCCCTCCTGTCCCAGCGGGGTCAGAGCCAAAATTTATACAAGTTTTGTTCCCCTACCCCAAATGATGTTTCTTGCCAAATTTGGTTATATTCCATGCAGAACTCTAGGACAAGTAGCGATTTATAGGATTTACCTCTATTTCCCATATTGGGCCCAACCCCTCCTGCCCCAGGGGGGTCAGAGCCAAAATTTATACAAGTTCTGTTCCCCTTCACCCAAGGATATTTGTGGCCAAATTTGGTTACAATCCATGCAGAACTCTAAGACAATTAGCGATTTATAGGATTTACCTCTATTTCCCCTATTGGGCCCCGCCCCTCCTGCCCCCGGGGGTTCAGAGCCAAAATTTATACAAGTTCTGTTCCCCTCCCCCCAAGGATGTTTGTGGCCAAATTTGGTTACATTGCATGCAGAATTCTAGGACAAGTAGCGATTTATAGGATTTACCTCTATTTCCCCTATTGGGCCCCGCCCCTCCTGCCCCAGGGGGGTCAGAGCCAAAATTTATACAAGTTCTGTTCCCCTTCACCCAAGGATATTTGTGGCCAAATTTGGTTACAATTCATACAGAACTCTATGACTAGTTGCGATTTAAAGGAAATGTTGACGGACGGACGAACGGACGGACGGACGACAGACGCCGCGCCACGACATAAGCTCACCGGCCCTTCAGGCCAGGTGAGCTAAAAAACTTCTACATCCTGTCGTTATTAGGAGAACCCAATCAAGACTATAATGCTTTTAAGTTGTAATGTTGGCATGTGTACTTATGTAGCTATATAGAGAATATATCACAAGAAACTGGTCAATTCTATAGGATGATACATGTAACAATACACATGTAAATATGCATGTATCTAATTAATTATATCACATACAGTTGTATTCCCGTACATTATATATAAAACTTTACTGATGTCCCGACATTCCAATTCTACAATAACAAGAAAGTCAAACATACATGTACTGTATATATTTGTATGTTAGACATTGAGAAAATCCAGCTATTTTTCATGTAGGATGATATTTTCGCAATTTTTTGGAAACATCCAGATGGTCGCTGAAATATCTTGCATGAAATAATTACTAAGTATGAGATATCAATAAATTAAATATACTTTTAGTCAGAATGTAATATTTGGATTAATTGAGATATCTTTTATTTACAGTAGCCTGCAAAACTTAGTAAAGCATAATTTGATAATACGTGTATTATATATATATCAATGTGCATCACTTCTATCACCCTATAAAAACCTAAGCATTTCTGCAGAAGATAGACTTCTGCAGACTGCAAATTGTTTGAGAGAATGCGAATGTTATACTATAACTGAAGAACAATGAGAAGTTGTTCAAAATTTTGCTGATATTGAAATTTCGTTAACTTATATACAGTACACCTTGGGATAGTTTGAACACCCAATTTTCCAAGAAAAACAGTAATTTAATAGCTAGTTATGACTTTTTATAATATATTCTACTTCGGATAGGTTCGCACCTGTCCACTTATGAACGTAAAAGTAAGACTTTTGTCGGCAAATCGGCACGATGGGGCCCTAAAAATGACGATATATTGCAGTATATTTCAGTAAAATTGTCAAAAAGGTGATTTCTAATGAAAAGAGGCGATATATATATTTAAAATATTACCGTAAGCTATTTTTCTAGTTAGCATTTATGTAGTTGTATATATGTGTATATATATATGTGTAATATGTTTGTCAAAAAGACAGAAAGAACTTTTGAAATTAGTACCAAATATTAATTTAATATGTTTGATGTGTTCAATTAACATAAAAAATATCAGGAACATAACTGAGATTACAAAAAAGAGTAACAGATTAATAGATGGTTCCATGTAATAAAATTTTCATGCATGTACATGTTATGCAAAATGATACCCTTATGGAATAAGTACAGTAGCACAGGTGAAATTCACAGGTAAAACACATGTAAATCCAGGTTTACTTCTCTGAAATAAATCACAAGACTGTCATGTATACTCATCAGTCCATCCACCAAATACAAAAAAATGTATGACAACATCCATTTTCATTGAGTTGACCCCCTAGCCTGTGCACACACTCACACACTCACATCTCATAGCGGGCCATAGAATAGAGTTAGTATGTCGCCAAGCATCCTCGATACTCCAGGGCTTCCGATCAAGGCGTACCTAACTCTAACAGTAGTCATAACAGACATTTAAAACAAGTTGACTAAAGTTACTTACAGTGAATATGACCAAGGCTATCATATTGAATGAACATTTTCTAAAGAACACAGCATTCAATTCATTCTCTTTAGAACTTCGAGACCAGGTTCATAAAACCACAGGGATCTGAGAATTAGTTACAGATTATATATTCATGGACCCACCAGAGTGCCCAATGACTATTTTTAGATGTTTTAGAGCTCTAGATAAAAAATCGATAAAACCCATACTCTACATAGTACTATATCTGTACGTATATAGTACTATGTAAAGTATGGGTTTTATCGTTTTATTATTTATAGCTCTAAAACGTCTAAAATTGTCTTAGGACACTCTGGTGGATCCATGATTATATAAATTGTAACTAATTCTCAGATCACTGTGCTCCTGAACACAAGACTCGCGGTGTTCCATATATTAGCCATTTAGCGGTGAGTCACTTGCATTACAACCTGTATTGATGAAAATGAGCAATTAAACCTATTTTTATGACATTGAACAGCAACGTGGTTTGTTTTGTAACATATGTTGCATTAATTGTATACGTTGCTACGGTGTCTGTGCTCACTAAGCCTCGATCTGAATTAGTAATGTCAGGCATGCATGCATATAATTTGAGAAAGGTCTATACCGTACAGTACTTACCTGTACGTGTATGTGCATATTTAGAACGAATATACGTACCGGCCTACAATACCTTTCGGCCGGTACGAATTGGTCCCTATGTGTCGTAGTGGAGCACTGCCTCCGAAAATCACTCGGGCACAGTTTTCTATACTTTTTTGTATGTTTCCAATTATTTTTAGCGTTTACATGCATTTACATATTATTTTTGTCTAAAACAAACATAACTACCATTCATAATATATACCGTACCGCTCACAAGACGTCAAATTCACAATTTGTGGCTTGCCGTATAAATTCCCTTCAGAATGACCTTCATATGTATTATGCAAAAAAAAAATAATGATCGATGAGAATTTGATATTTCATATAGTTCAGTTTTATTCCCTAGTAGGTAAGCGATATCAAAAAAGTACGATAAAATGCAAAGAAACGTTTTATAATGGTTTGTATAATCATAACTTTGCTCCATTAGCAGTAATAGGCACCAATTGTAGCTCTAAAGACGACACCATTTTCTGTCTAAAAGTCTTTTGAGCTACAATATTGCAGCTAGTGCATATTATGTCCAGTAAAACAAGATTAAATTAGATCCCATATAAGGTCGAGCTGCACTGTTGAACTGTGCGAACGCACCACTAGCTACTAATGTTCACACACACATGTACATGTGCTGCACACGAGCATCGGGGTACCCACATTGTTTACAGACGAAGAGATCGATGTCCGCACGTGGGTACTACACAGACAAAAGTACAATTGGCAGTATTGTGTAAGGCAGCTTACCAGGCAGGTTGTATAGCCATGCTGTCAGGTGTGATCCTTTAATCAAATAATTCCTTATTACAGTACAGTATTTCTTTCAAGTTAGTGTTAGCTTCAAGGCTAAAAAGAACTCGCTGTTCATGTGTATGCCGGTGTAACGTTGAAAATGGACCTCCGTTGAAAATTGACCTCGGGTCAGTTTTCAAAGAATGCCGTTGAAAATTGAACATGCCGTTGAAAATTGACAGTGTCTAGGGTCAATTCTCAACGGCAGGTCTGTTGAAAAATGACCTTGACAAACTATCAACGGATGGTCTGTTGATATAACTGTTGCACAAACATAATTCTCGAATTCTGTTATCGCCATTGTATTAAAATTACGTAATCTCCTCGATTGCTTAAAAAGGAATTGTTGTTATCAACTGCGTGCAAAGTTTGTACTGTGTGGTGTTCACTTCCGAGTACTAGTGGATAGTGTTCCAAAACTATAATGATGGGATATTATTAATTTGTTTCTTAATGATTTTTATAATAACATTTTCGACGATTTAACGTTTGTCAGATATTTAGTAATTGTTAATATATATTTATACCCTGCAAAACAAGAATGCATGTATTATATATCTGCGTATGTATCAGTTATGTTGTGTTATGCGTATGGTTGTGTTGTGTGGTTTTGTGTTGTGTGTTGTGTGGTGCTGTTGTGTGTTGTTGTGTTGTTATGTTGTGTGGTTTTGTGTTCTTGTGTGTTGTGTTGTGTATTTATGTGTGGTTGTGTCATGGTATTGTGTTGTGTGTCATTGGTGTGTTGTAGTGTTGTGTGTTGTTGTGTGCTGTGTGTTGTGTTGTTTTGTTGTTCCGTGTTTGTGTAATGTGTTGTTACGTGATGTTTTAGTGATGCGTTGTTGCGTTATGTTGTGTGATGTTGTGTTGTTAGGTGGTGTTATAATGTTCTTGTATTGTGTTGTGGTGTGGTTTTGTTGTGTGTTGTTGTGTGATGTTTTGTTGTGTTATGTTGTGTGATGTTGTCGTGTTTTGTGTTGTTGTGTGTTATTGTGTTATTTTTGGGTGGTGTTGTATTGTTGGTGCGTAGTTGTGTGTTGTGGTTGTGTTGTGTGTTGTGTTATGTGTTGTTGTGTGATGTTTTGTTATTATGTTGTGTTGTGAGGTGTGTTGTATTTTTGTGGTGTTGTGTGTTGGTGTTGGGTGTTGTTGTGTTGTTGTTGCGTGTTGTGTATTTGTGTTATGTTGTGCGATGTGCTATTGTGATGTGTGATGTTGTGTTTTTTTGTGATGTTGTGTTGTGTAGTGTTGTTGAGTGCTGTTGTTGGATGCTGTTGTATTGTTGTTGCGTGGTTGTGTGTTGTGGTGTGGTTGTGTTGTGTGTTATTGTGTTATGTGATGTTTTGTTGTGATGTTGTGTCGTATTGTTTTGTAATGTTGTCTTGTGTTGTGTGGTTGTGTGATGGTGTGTTTAGTGTGATGCGTTGTTGTGTTGTGTGATGTTATGTTGTGTGATGTTGTGTTGTGTGATGTTGTGTTATTTTATTGTGTTGTGTGATGTGCTGTAGTGTTGTGTAGTGTTGTTGTGTTGTTGGTGTGTTGCTGTGCTGTGTGATGCTGTGTGGTTTCGTGGTGTCGTGTTGTGTTGTTGTGTAAAAACGAGTTCTTATGAGATCACTTTTCAACGGGGTCTATTTTCAACGGGTCGGTGTAAAAAGTGCGCTTGAAGTTCAGTTTTCAACGGTTTTCGGGGTCATTTTTCAACGTTGAAAAATGACCCGAGGTCAGTTTTCAACGGGGGTCCATTTTCAACGTTACACCGGCCTGTGTCAAGTATAATGGCATGATTATTATTTGGTGACAGAAATATAAACTGAACCCACAGAGATCTGAAAATTAGTTACAAATTACAGATTATATATAATTATGGACCAACCAGAGTGCCCTAAGACCATTTTTAGACGTTTTAGATGTGTAGATAAAAATAACGATAAAAGAGTTTCTACATAAAAAAAACCCAATAAAATCATGCTCTACATGGTATTTACGAGTCCATGATTATATAATTATGTAACTAATCCTCAGATCCCTGTGTTTTGTTCCAGAAACGTGGAGGACCCTTAAACACTGGGGTTTATAGTAGTCGTATACATGAACAAGTGTAAGTGCATATATACCTATACTTGGAAAAAAAAAACACCAACGAAAACCGGTTTTCATTAGGTTCGGCTTACATACATAACAGCTCCTGGTTAGGAATGTTAAGCCGCCGAGACCGTCAGACACTTGCCCACAATATTTGTCAAGTCAATAAGTGTAACTGTATATCTATAAGCGTACAGCTAATCTATCCAGTTGATTGTCAGATTTGTATTGATATCGATTCGGGATAACATGACTATAACAGACTGTTTTACAAGACGACCGAAAAAAAAATAGAATAAGCTTATCATTGATTCGTCGTATTTTTTTCACAGCGCTACAGCTATTGTATTGGGTGATTCTATATACTGATTTATTACAGTCGGGTGCGGATCCAAACCTAGGCCTAAAAAGTGACCGTACAAGTAACAAAAAATGATAATATATAAAACATACAGGAACAAACATGTAAACAACACTTAGTCTAAACGTGATATACAATAGTGTGTTGCTTGGTGTCTTCGGCGGCATGCTTCAGTGATATAACACTATAACAAGAGGCCCAAGGGCCTTAACGGTCATCTGACTACCTTGGCAATAATCATAAAGGAAATTGATTAGATATAGTGTCATGGTAGCCATCTTCGATTTGGGATCAACCAGAGATGTAACAACACTTTGTCGGGACCATGTCAGGATCATTTCATGCAAGTTTCAGCCAAATCGCACCGGTAGAACTTGAGAAGAAGTTCAAAATGTGTTTTCAAGATGGCGGCTGTGGCGGCCATCATGGATTTCGGATCAACCCGAAAAATAAGAACACTTTGTCGGGACCATGTCAGGATCATTCCGGACAAGTTTCAGCCAAACCACACTGGTAGAGCTTGAGAAGAAGTTCAAAATGTGAAAAGTTAACACACGGCGCATGGCGCACGGCGGACGGCGGACGACGACGGACGAAACATAGCTACCGTTATATGTACATGTATGGTTGTCAGGGTAGTGATGCGGTCCGAAGTGGAACGAGCCGCCATATTTGATTTTCAACCGAGGAAAGTAACTGTGATATAGCCTATTGATGGTATGTCCATTGAGCTGCTGAATGTTTGTCATGTGTCGGTCTACGAACGCGATATAGTCTAAATTCTTTATAGTCATTACTTTTATTTTATTGTACGAAGGATAGACAAGTGTTTGCATGGTGTGTGTAGGCATATTTTGAATGCAAAGGCTGGGGTAAAGCTGATGATACTGTTTCGGATAGGGTAATACCTGTAATGTGTTTTCCTTCTGGAAACCTGTACATGACCTGTTTACCTATTGTTCGCTTAGACGATCCCAGAATTGTTCTCCGACAATCAGATGTTCTGTATATTTAGGTGAGATGAGTGGCCGCACACACATACTGACGTAACTGCTGTACTGATTATGGAATTTCCCCGAGGAATGTCCCTCGGTTGTAGCTCCGACCAGCGATTCATTTTGTTCTTTATTACCGTTACAATGCTTGAATACATCTTTTGTTTTTATGTCAAATACATATATTTAATTGAATCTAATAGAAACTCTTTATTGTTATTTTGAAATCCGTCAAGACTCAACTTATGACGCAAAATCGAAGCGTGAACTAGAAGTAGTCCAAACCTGTACTGCGTTTGTATTCATACGTCATTGCGATTACGCAAGTATGAACGCAACTCCCCTCCCATTGACTATATAGGGGCATATGTAAATATATGTATATGACTCCGCCAATGTCATGGTACAAATAATCGATGCCATGCGTGTCCTGACTATGTGTTTTGTCACCTTTGACATGGTATCTATGGTATAGTTTGTAATATTTAAGCCTTTTCGTTTGTTGACTATAGAAATAAGCCCTATAAGATACTGAATGTTTGGTGTGGAACGGAATGAGAGTGAGTGTGATTTGTGTTTAATGTAAATAAATGGTTAATTGTTTGTAGATTCATTGTTTTCATTTCCCATCTAAATACTCGACGCTCGTCCTACGTAACAAACTTTCCACCCTTTTTTATATTACATAATCAGTATATCTTGATGTATTTGCCAGACTGAGAGTGTGTAATTTTGTAGAATTTTGTTGTTTTAATTTCTATACGCCATGTACATGTAGATATCCAAACGCGTATATATACATATATATACATATAAGATGGTCATTTAAATTCGCATGTTGCTTTAAGTTTGATGTGAAGCAAGCATTAATCCTTTTTCTTTTCTCTACATTTTAGATCGTAAATTCAAACTGTGTCATTTTCGGCTGCAATGATTGATGAAACAAAATACGCAATATAATATGAAATTTCTAATATGATATGCACACGGCGGATACGATATTTCCGTTCACGGAGAATGTATTTGTGTATTTTATAAGCTTTTCACACACGTAAATAAACCATCATTCTCTTCCAGATTGCATTGCTCCTGGGTTTGAATGTGGAGACAGCAATGGATACTTACCTGAAAGGGAGTTAATTCTACATGTAATAATGTCATGCCAAAACATAATCGGAATGTCTATTTAGAGTGAATTTTAACTGGTTTAGATTGCGTCATCCTCGATACCCAGGGGCTACTATCGGTGCCGTTATATCCATCCCTGGACTACAATATATTTTATAGCAAAATTAAAAGGCAGTTCAGGAGAAAACAACTGACCAATCACAGGTCTACAGAGAGTTCATATAAAGGTTATATTGAAAGAGTGACCCCCACGTAATACCGTGTACCGATATTCGGTTCTGTCCATATACTACATCATAGACCATACTACCTGTCGCTTCTATTGTCGCAGGCGCATACACTTATAGAGCTATCAGTTTAGCTATGGAATAGCTCAGGGATGGATACGAATAAAACGTCAGTGGTAATAACTTCTGAAGTATCCAGATTGACCCCTATATAGTGACGACTTACGTGTATAGCAGAGTTCATTTTTCAGTATCCTCTATCTAGTATCAGTTGTGCATCCTGAACCATTTATCAGCCATATTAGACATCATGAGAGTATTCATCTTTTGTCTGCCAATGGGGTGTAAGTATCTATTCAAATAAAAACAAACATCCTCATCAGTAAAAACATCAGAAGGTATCTCGCTGAGATATATGCTTGATTATCATCATCATTACACCTAATTGAGATCGTCATAGAAATCAAAAAGTGAATTGATCGTTATGATACACTTCTTAGTTGTTTAATAGCGAATATAATGGGTCAGGGAAGATTAATCTTTCGCCGTTGGAAATCCTTTGTGACAGATTGACTGGTACAGTGGTACTCGTTTCTTGTATTGTTACTTTGAATTTGGTTTTCATATTATAAATTAAATAGTGGCAAATTGTTAAGAAAGTTAATTGAAGTTCGATGGTATTGGTAATCCAATATTCCGTATTTACATATTACAGAGTTAGCTCCCCTGAGGGTAGGTATCGATCGTTGCGTCATTATTTTTTGAGCGCAATTCAAATCGTTTTCTCCGAAACGTATGACGTTACTCTCGCAAACACATGACGTCACAATCAATACCTACCCGCAAATGCAAATGACTCGGTAATATATAAATTCGGAATATATGCACTGTAAATATGTCTGTAGATCGCAATCCATCAATAAATCCATAGTCTCTCACCTGTTGTTCCTATTTGGAAATCCACCTTTGAAATAATTAAGTAATAAATGTTCTATGGTATACCCTCCTATCCGTTTGGTTGTTGGCAATATTCAACTGGCGTTGTAAGAATTGAATTGAATTGAGACTTCCAAATATCAAAGACGCATTTATATGAAAGAGGTGATTCGACAAGTAAATCCGGATGTTAGACTAATTACATAACAATTAAAAGACTTGACAATAGAGTGTGCGCTTTGATGATTTACACGTGAAATATTGGTCAGGACATATGGTAGTTCTGAATAGTTAACTATCAAACCCCTTACAGGTAAATTACGAACATTTATGTAATAACAAAGAATCGTACGAAATTTCGCTATCACAGATACATCAGCATTCAATAGCTTCCATTACTCCCGTGGAATCTTTCATTATTCTTATATTTTTTTTCAGATTTTCTTTATTTTCGTAATTATAGTCAGTTTCGCATCGTCTATACTTTCCTTTACATCGGCGATATTTTGTTGTTGATTTTTTTCTTTTCACGATTGTTGTCAAATCAGGTTTTCTTGGAAGCTACTGGTACTTGTTTGGTTAAATGGTTATTTTGTGCTAATCTGTTGTTTACTGTTTTGACAGCAGCATCTATCAACACTTCATTGCATTTATTATTGAGTTCTTCAACAACATTTCCGGCAGGATTAATGCTAGTATCGACGGTATCAGATATGTGATGTGCCAAATTTGCTTTATCTGGGTTCCGTTTATTGATTCTCGAGTTAGAATATTTAGCTTCAGTATTGTTTTCAAAAGTATTTGAATTAACACACGGAAACTTCCGCACGTTTTGTCAAGTTGAAATAATAACGTAAGAATCCTTGAAGTTTAAAGATGCTCCACCGCCGACAGAGCATAAATGATATTCATCATTTGAACAATAATTGGTGTTTAATCGTGTTTAGTTTAAATCAATTTTATTGTAACAAAAGACAAATGGATTGGACAAAAGTTATTACAACTTACTGACGTCCTTTCCGAACAAATAAATATATAACTAGATTTGATCGCGATCAAAACACGGGATTTCCACCTATGTAATGATATAAGTAATGCTAGTGAACAGACGATCTTTAAGTCGAATTAATTAAATCTGTTTTTCAGTTGGACCAGACTACTTTCGTAAGAAACGCTTTCTGATTATTGTTGAGTGAGATCGTCCGTTCGTTCAAGTAATCGTCTGTTCGCTAACATTACTTATATCATTACATAGGTGGAAATCCCGTATTTTGATCGCGATCAAATCTAGTTATTCTTTTTTTCTAATTCCACAAGTCTTGTTTGCAGGATATCTCACGAACGGAATAAGGTACGACGCTAAACTTCGGACATGTTATGAATCTTGAGATGTACGTTCGATTTTTTACAAAAATGTTCAAGGTCAAGGTCACAGACGTAAAAAACTACTTTTTTCGAACAAACTTTAAACGTTCATAACTTCATAACTGTACGCTGTTCAGGTTGTGCGTTTCATTATTTAGGTTGATTGCGATGTTGAACGTTTTTTTCTTACTACATGTTATCAGAGAATATGGCTAGGTCAAGAGTTCGCTAGAGGGTCAAATGAGGTCAAACAAAGGTCAAAAATCAAATGAGGTTACCATAGAAATGTTTTGAAGAACGCACATGAAAGAACATGCTCTTAAGCACATAAAATGACCAATTTCAAGGCCATATTATTCAAAATGGCGGAGATATTGGACATCAAAAATCGAAATTTATATTTTTTTTTATTTTTGACTCTTTGTAAAAGAAGACCTTCGCATATATTCTGTAAAGGGTTTCAATTTCAAAGACAAAGCTTTAAAAATGACGGAAATATAGCCTTGCAAATATGGCGTTTCGTTCATTTTTTAACCTAAATTTTACCGTAATTTATGAAATTTCCAAGAGAAATGTTTTGAATTGGATGTGAGAGAGCATGCTCTCAGACACATAAAATGACCAATTTCAAGGTCATATCATTCAAAATGGCGGAGATAAAGGACATCAAAAATCGGAATTTAGTTTATATTGGTCTTTGCGGCAGGCGTTTCAGCGCCTTTAAACCTGAATGTACAGTGTTGATTTTTCATACCTATGTTGTATGAACTTTTGTCTTCAAAATATATGGATTTTAAAGGGGCTATATAGCAAAATGGCGGAAATATAGCTCTCCAAATATGGCAATTTGTCCCATTTCCTTATTTTTTTCCGTACTTAGTGAGCTCGTAGGGCCTTTATCATTTAGTGAAGGGTGTTGATTTTTTGTAAATGTAGACATTGACATAGTGTCATGATTTTTATGTTCTAAAGCAATCGTCTGTTCGCTAACATTACTTATATCATTACATAGGTGGAAATCCAGTGTTTTGATCGAGATCAAATCGAGTTATTATTCCTTTTTTTTTTCTTATTTCCACAAATCCTGTTAGCAGGATGTCTCACGAACGACACACAACACGACGCTCAACTTTTGACACATTATGTAGGTACATTAGATCTTGAAACGTACGTTCGATTTTTCACAAAAAAAATGTTCAAGGTCAAGGCAACAGACGTAAAAAACTACTTTTTTTCGACCAAATTTTAAACGTTCCTTACTTCATAACCGTACGCTGTACGTTGTCCCCGTTTTGGCATTAAGGTAGATCGTGACAAAGCGCGATTTTTGTTCATCACATGTTATCAGAGATTATGTCAAGGTCAAGAGCTCGCTACGGGGTCAAACAAATGCCAAAAGCGAAAATTGCCACAGAAAAGTTTTGAAAGATAGATTTGAAAGGGCATGCTCTCAGAAATATATAATGAAAAGTTTCAAGTTCATCGGAACCAAAATGGCGGAGATATAGACCTTGGAAAACTGCGATTTTGCCATTTTCCCGCCAAAAATGCACAAGATTTCAGCGCCTTTAATACTTAACATACATGCTTGAATGCTTGAATTTTGCATAGACATAATATGGACAGATATCTTCAACAGTTTTACGCCAAAACTTTGTGACTCTGTTACGTCATCAAACTCGATTATACAGATTTCATATTTCAAACACCTATGGCATACATCTGTGCCTGCATGAATTAAGATTGAAATTAAAATTATAGTCAAGGTCATACAAGTCACATATGCTACATCAGTACAATTGTTGTAGAACATCTTTACATCAAAGACCGATTGCCGCATGTCAAAATAAGTTTTTATTGTATGACGTAAATCACTCTTGAAGGTCACGGTAGTAAAATGTTGAATTATATGCTGAAATATCATTTTACATTAACACAATTCCTTTGAAACATCAGCTGAGCTCATGTATGGTATAAATGTATACGCTTACAATTGAATTACGTTGACATAATTTAAGGTCACAATGGTCAAATCTTGCCCCAAGAGCACAACATAGTTCAAGTTATATGTGTCGTAAGTTTCATACTCATGAAACAAGAAGAGTTTTAATATGTTATTCACCACCAATAGTTACCAACATTTTGAGAATTGCAATATTTACAATGCAAAGAGTTTAATTTTACAAAGTCAAATAAATGTTCAAAATTTATTTTTGCGGTATATTTACTGCCTACAAGTGATGATATTTTCCACTTCAGTGCAGAAGAATAAATACACACGGTCCGACCATGAAGCTAAGTTGTGGTCTGCTATTTTATTTTACATTTTTACAATGGTATCAGTAATTATAAAGTGACCTTTTCACGTATACTCTCATCTAAACATACATAAAGCATAAAGACAAGAACTAATGGTGCATAAATGCTGTGTTGTAACGAATGCCTATAAAGCTTCATGATTTTCACGGGATCTCAGCGCATTTACAATTTGGTGTATGATGGTCATTTTTTGCACATACATGTAGGTATATACTATGGAACGATGTTTAGAACATTTTTGTTTCGATGTCATATCATACAAAGTGGCAGAGATATTGGCTCATGAAATTGACAATTCAATTGCCAAGATCATCTCGAGTTGCGTCTTTTTGACCATCATTTAACTTACTTACTAGTTACTGAAACCAAAGGCATAGAATTGCATAAGGACAAAAATTTTCATGATATTAACATATACATGTACATCGTTGTTTGAATGCTGTTAGATCTAGCCGCTACTGAGACGCGCAGTGTTACGTGTTAATAACCACATATAATATATATTCAGAACTTGTTTGTACAAAAGTGGCGGCTTCATTTCACATAAATCACACAAAATATTGAGGTTTCATTTAAAGATATAGTATATCTTATTACCCCATCTTAGGCAGTGATCCGTTCAATGCACATGTATGATTCACAAAAAGTTATATACATGTTCATTGTAATTTGTCCTCTATCTATGTTGCATTTGTTGAATGTTGTAAATATGTTTCTGTACACAGTTTTTTTTTTTTTGAAAATTGACTAATAATAAAGTTTGAAGTTTGAAAGTCCAGAGACACGACAGGTAGTGATCCATTCAGTTGATTTTATCCTTTAACATACAACATCAACTAAGCCACAATTATGGGCACTGTCTAGACCCAGTAGGTAGCTAAATCGACAAGTTTGTCGGTCATTTTACACATTTTTCACAAAAGCTTTCATCTTAACATACATAAAGCGTAAAGACAAGAACTAATATACTACATAAATATGTCTTGTTACGGCTGCATATAAAGCTTCATACATGTTTGTCCGTGCCTTTGAATGATTTTCACGGGATCTCAGCGAATTTACAATTTGGTGTTTAATGGCCAATTGTCGCACATTCATGTAGGTATATACTATGGAACGATGTCTATAACAGTTTTGAGTTTCAAGGTCATATCATACAAAATGGCAGAAATATTGCCATCAAAATACTGTCATCAAAGTAATCATGTAGGTATATACTATGGAACGTTGTCTAAAACAGTTTTGAGTTCCAAGATCACATCATACAAAATGGCAGAAATATTGCCATCAAAATACTGTTATCAAAGTTAAATACACGATCGCGCCCGGTCACGAAGACAACTCGAATTGCGTCGTTTTGGCCATGAAACTAAAGGTATAGAATGCATTTACAAGACTGCATAAGGGAAAAAAAATTGAATAAAGATGTGTTTTCACGTTTTGAAAATATTGGTATATAATCGTTCTTTGGCTACTGTTAGATTAGGCCGCACAGTGTTACGTGTTAATCACTAAATATACTGTAAAATATACAGAACTTGTTTATACAAAAGCGGTGACTCTATTTCACTTTACACACAATACAATGAGGCAAGATTATATTCCAATTGTTTTATTACTGATACATCTATCTAATTCAAAAGCAATTAAATCCTACTATGAAATTTACAAATAAACCCCTACAATCTAAACTATGACTAAATAACCTAACATGTGGCTTCTTGGGAGTTACTCGTATGACTACAAATATACTTGTTATATAGGTAGACTTCTACCCTTAATTTTACCAGGAATGACCCATCTGGTATCAGGTTATGCTTTAGAAATATTGCAGGTAGACTTCTACCATGCATTTAGGGGTGACCTTATTTACCAGGGGCGGACCCATCTGGTTTGAAGTCAATTTTCCTACCGGGGACCTTATTTACCGGGGGCGTCCCCACCGGTATCAGGTTAAGAATTTTTTTCTACCACGGACAACTTTATTTACCAGGGATAGCACCTCAGCCGGTATCAAGTTAACTCCTCTGGTTTAATTGATAGATCTTATATATAGGTATAACTTTTATTTCAGGGACAACCTTATTTACCAAGGGGTACAACCTCAACCGGTATCAAGTTTAAATCCTCTGCGTACCTATTCATTTCAGAAAATTATTTTAATTGATCTATCAATTATCTGAATCGGGGGTAAAAATTGTTGTTTGCAACCAGTTGTTTGTAATTTGTTGAGTATTTTGTTTGTTTGTTTGATTAATTAACGTCCTATTAACAGCTATGGTCATGTAAGGACGGCCTCCCATGTATGCGGTGTGTTGCGCGTATGTTAACATATGTTGATAAATATCTTTAGAAAGCATATTACAATAAAATATAATTAAAGTTATGTAATTAACAAAACAACATAAACTTTAGGAGTATTTGGGACAATAACAAGCAAATGACTCTGTTCCAAGAATTATGAAATTGACCAGAGCCCAGCTATCTAGTACCTAATATTCCTGTCACATAAGATTTGCCCAATCATAATTGACTGTCTTAGTCATGTGACTAATCAGCCCAAGACTAACTAGGACGCTGTCGAAACAAGTGTCCTCTACTGATTGGTTAAAGGCTAGATCCCCTAAACTATAATACCCTAAATTATGTACACACACCCACACCACGTGTAAGACCCCACTCCCTTTCTGACATCACTGACCTTCCTTATCCAGACCCTAAAGCAATTAATCACAGCCCATGGCTGAATAACATCCCTATGCATAAACACCCTCCCTTAGATATTCAGAACAAAATAATGACAATAGTCCTGACTGCTTGACCTCAATTGAAATGACCTGCCAAACTCCCATAAATAAACAAAGGCCTTGTCTGACTCCCTCATCCAACTCTATTCCCTGACACCCCCCCCCCTCCTCTTCCCTATGTGTCTGTAATTGATGCCCTGATTACAACATAAGGTAAATTCAGTATAAAATATAAATCACAAGAGCAGAAAGCTTGTTACAGATATATGAATATAGGTAAATGTATTGTGTATAAACAAAAATTAAACAAATTTACAATACAAATCGCACAAAATAATGAGATTTCATTTATAGATAAAATATATCTTAATATCCCATCTTTGGCAGTGATCCGTTCAATGCACATGTATATTTCACAAAAAGATATATAATTTGCTTCCATCTATGTTGCATTAATTTTGTTGAATGTTGTTAATTAATATGTTTCTCTACACGGTGTATTTTGTAAAGAGACTAGTAATACAGTTTGAAGTTTGAAAGTCCAGAGACACGACAGGTAGTGATCCATTCAATTGATTTTATTTTCACCAATTCTATTAAAATACAATTTAAACAATCTTTTTCAATGTAAAAATCTTTAAGTGACAACATCACCTAAACCATAAGTATGGGTACTGTCTAGACCCAGTAGGTAGCTAAATCGACAATTTTGTCGGTCATTTCAATTCACACCTTTTTCATATAAGCTCTCATCTAAACACATACATAAATCATAAAGACCAGAACTAATATGGTGCATAAATGCTGTGTTATCACGGGTGTGGAAGCCTATAAAGCTTCATACATGTTTGTACATGCCTTTGAATGATTTTCACGGGATCCCACCGAAGTGTAATGACCATTTTTCGCACATTCATGTAGGTATATACTATGGAACGATGTCTATAACAGTTTTGAGTTTGAAGGTCATATAATACAAAATAGCAGAGATATTGGCTCATGAAATTGGCAATTTGATCATCAAAGTTAAATAACGATCGCGACCGGTCGGCGAGATCATCTCGAATTGCGTCCTTTTGACCATGATTTAACTCACTTACTAGTTAATGAAACCACATATATACTACAGTAGAATGCATTTACGAGACTGCAAAAGGACAAAAAATTGAATAAAGATGTGCTTTCACGTTTTCATAATATTAACATATACATCGTTCTATGAATGCTGTTAGATCTGGCCGCCACTTGGACGCGCAGTGTAACGCGTTAATGATCACATATAAAACAAACATAACATATACATATACATGAATCACACAAAATATTGAGATTGAATCTAAAGATAAAGTATATTTCAATATGCTATCTTAGGCAGTGATCCGTTCAATGCACATGTATGTTTCAGAAACATAAAGTTATATAATTTGTCTTTCATCTATGTTGCGTTTGTTGAATGTTGTAAATATGTTTCTCTACACAATGTATTTTGTAAAGAGACTAGTAATAAAGTTGAAAGTTTGAAAGCCCAGAGACACGACAGGTAGTGATCCATTCAGATGATTTTATTGCATCAGTTCCATTAAAGTGCAATTTAAATAATATTTTAAAACTTAGAAACCTTTAATAGACAACATCAACTTAGCCACAATTATGGGCACTGTCTAGACCCAGTAGGTAGCTAAATCGACAAGTTTGTCGGTCATTTTATACATTTTTCACAAAAGCTCTCATCTTAACATACATAAAGCGTAAAGACAAGAACTAATATACTACATAAATATGTCTTGTTACGGCTGCATATAAACTTCATACATGTACATGTTTGTCCGTGCCTTTGAATGATTTTCACGGGATCTCAGCGAATTTACAATTTGGTGTTTAACGGCCATTTGTCGCACATTCATGTAGGCATATACTATGGAACGATGTCTATAACAATTTTGAGTTTCAATGTCATATCATACAAAATGGCAGAAATATTGGCTCATGAAATTGGCAATTTGATCATCAAAGTTAAATAACGATCGCGACCGGTCGACGAGATCATCTCGAATTGCGTCCTTTTGACCATGATTTAAGTTACTTACTAGTTACTGAAACCAAAGGTATAGAATGTATTTACGAGACTGCGTAAGGACAAAAAATTTTGATTAAAGATGTGCTTTCACGTTTTCATAATATTAACACATATACATTGTTGTTTGAATGCCAGGGGCGTAGGAAGCGGGGGGCTTTCAAAAATTGCCCCCCCCCCCCCCGCCGTATCCCCGTATTCATTAATTTCCTGTTAGCGACGCCGCTGTCTATAGATGTGTACAAGGAAATTTGCTCCCCACCATTACGTTTCATCTTCATACGCCACTGAATGCTGTTAGATCTGGCCGCCACTGAGACGCGCATTGTTACGTGTTAATAACCACATATAAAATATACAGAACTTGTTTATACAAAAGTGGCGGCTTCATTTCACATAAACCACACAAAATGTTGAGATTTCATTTATATATATAGTATATTTTAATATCCCATCTTAGGCAGTGATCCGTTCAATGCACATGTATGTTCCACAAAAAAGTTATATAATTTGTCCTCCATCTATCTTGCATTTGTTGAATGTTGTAAATATGTTTCTCTACACAGTGTATTTTGTAAACAGACTAATAATACAGTTTGAAAGTCAAGAGACACGGCAGGTAGTGATCCATTTAGTTGATTTTATTGCATCAGGTTAATTAAAATGTAATTTGAACAATCTTTTTAAACAAAAAAAAATTAAGTGACAACATCATCTAAACCACAAGTATGGTCACTGTCTAGACCCAGTAGGTAGCTAAATCGACAGAAAGTTTGTCGGTCATTGTCTACAGTTTATGCGTCGAAGTCCAGATGAGTAGAACTTTTTAAGATAGTCCCTCCAACTTCGACTACTTAAGACTTTAATGTACTTTATACAGCAGGCAAAACAAAAAATATGCCATTTTATTTATGTGTTATTTATGTGCATATTGATTTCATCGTTATCCGTTCTTTAACTTCTAACTTTTTTCAGCGCTGTTTGTTCGTCAATGTGTGCAAATTGTGATCATCATATCGTGCGTTTCCACCCACCTGTCCGTCTGTCATTTGTTCGTGTATTTGTTTGTTTGTCTGTCTGTCTGAGTTAATACAATCATATCTGGAAGTAGTGTGTTCTGTCTGTAAGGACGTGTGTATAGACAGTGGAAGGAAGGGCACGTTGAAACCCGTATACAACTAGATACATAGCGGACTACTAGATACATTGCGTGTATAATTATTTTTTTTCGTTCGTTCTTTTTTAATTTTTTGTTCGTTTGCTCTTTTCGTTCGGTATTTATTATTTCTTTTTTTCTTTCGGGCGTCCGTTTGTTCGTTCTTTCGACCGTTCGTTCAGTCTGTGGTGTAGATGTACACTTTTTATAATATTTACTGGGATACAGAGTGTATGGTCAAAGGGGAGATAATTTACGTTTACTACTTTCCGCATATTGGTTCTAACTTTAGTTTATACGAATTTACCGGAGTTCCGGAATTTGAATTTGTTTTGTATATTATTGGAGTCTTGAATAAAAAAGTTCGAATGGACGCATGTATATATATAGGGATTGGATGTATTTTTTCTTATTTTCATATCGGCTATGAATAGCAGTTCTAAGCTATCTACAAATCCCGTGGAGCGCGTTAGCCTTCCGGTCGACCTTGGTTTGCAAATGACAAACGATAAACAAGAAATGTAGTTAAAATAAGATTTGATTGACTTTTTATAGTAAACCTTAGTTGATTCTATATCAAGAATTAACACATAAGATATTTTGTAATAAGATACTGTAGGGGACTATTTTTTTTATTTATGTAAAACTGGCGCATTGTTTGAAATCAGCTGATCGATGCACGAGAATCGTTGTATTCATAGTGTATTCATAGTGTTTTCATAGGCAAATGTTTGTTTTCGTTAGTTGGTTGATTCATAAAGAGACGAACCACTCAGAATGTAAATATACTTTTATGAATGCTCATCTAGGGGATCACAAGTCTGTACAGATATTTCGAATAGATGCGAACAGAAAATGTATTAAAGTGATTGTCTGATCGATAACATGATAATTTTGCTGCATTGAAATCCCGTGTTTTGATCGCGATTAAATCTAGTTTTGTTGTTTGTTTGTTCAAATGTACGTCCTATTAACAGCTAGGGTCAAGTAAGGACGGCCTCCCATGTATGCGGTGTAGCTACACATGTACGTGTATTTACGCAAACATGTGTACATTGTTCATATATACGTGTACATGTAGAACTTAAAACATCCCGAAAAGTATTCAAAACTAAATGAAAAAAAGACCTTCGAAACGGCCCCTGTGTATACAAGATTGAGCCAAGGATATAATTTTAATCCGGCCGCTGATTGGCTGGCTAATTAAAAATTTCATAATTAAAGATGTTTTCTGTTTTCATTATGAATCACATGACCTTGAAAATAGTCATTTTCTGTGTCTGAGATCATGCTCTTTAACATCCAATTCAAAACACCTCTCTTTGAAATACATAAATTACGGTAAAATTTACGTTAAAAAGTGAACGAAATGCCATATTCAGAGGGCTATATTTCCACCATTTTCAAATTCATTACTTTGAAATTAAAACTCTGTACAGAGATTATGCCAATGTCTACATTTACAAAAAAATCAACACCTTACAATAAATGATAAAGCCTCTACGAGCTCAGAAATTACGTAAAGAAATAAGAAAATGAAACAAATCGCCATATTCAGAGAGCTAAATTTCCGCCATTTTTCTATATAACCCCTTGAAATTCATTAGTTTTTAAAACAAAAGTTTATACAACACAGGTACAAAAACATAAGACTGTACATACAGGTTGAAAGGCGCTGAAACGTCTCGCGCAAGGACAAATATAAACTAAAATTTCGATTTTCGATGTCCTATATCTCCGCCATTTTGAATAATATGACCTTGAAATTAGTCATTTAATGTGTCTGAGAGTATGATCTTTCATATCCAATTCAAAACATTTTCTCTTGGAAATTTCATAAAATTACGGTAAAATTTACGTTAAAAAAATGAACGAAACGCAATATTCGGAGAGCTATTTTTCCACCATTTTCAAATTTATGACTTTGAAATTACAAGCCTGTACAGACAATATGCCAAAGTCTACATTTACGAAAAATCAACACCCTACATTAAATGACAAAGACCCTACAAGCTCACAAATTACGGAAAAAAATAAGAAAATGAAACAAATCGCCATATTCAGAGAGCTATATTTCCGCCATTTTTCTATATAACCCTTTGAAATTCATAAGTTTTGAAGACAAAAGTTCATACAACACAGGTACTAAAAATCAAGACTGTACATACAGGTTTAAAGGCGCTGAAACGCCTGTCTTAAGGACAAATATAAACTAAAATTTCGGTTTTTGATGTCCTATATATCCGCCATTTTGAATCATATTACCTTGAAATTAGTCATTTTATGTGCCTGAGAGCATGCTCTTTCATATGCGCCCTTCAAATCATTTCTATGTTAAAGTTCATTTTTGACCTTTGTTTGACCTCATTTGACCCCCTAGCGAACTCGTGACCTTGACATAATTTCTGATAACATGTAATGAGAAAACAACGTGAATTGTCGTGATTTACCTGGAGAACGAAAAATACATGTTGTGTAGCGTACGGTTATGAAATTAGGAGCGTTTAAAGTTCGTTAGAAAAAAGTAGTTTTTTACGTCTGTGACCTTGACCGTTATCCTCCAAAATCGAACAAACGTTTCAAGCACTGATGTACGTTCATAACGTGTCCAAATTTCAGCGCTCTACGCCTCTTATTTATAAAGAAGAAGTCGTTTAAAGATTTTAAGCTTTTTGAACCCTGTGACCTTGAATGAATGCACAAGGTCAATAAAAAAGCATAAGTTCTGTAGACATTCGTCCATGCTATGTCTATACAAAAAATCAAGCATGTGTGTTAAGTATTAAAGGCGCTGAAACCTTTAACATTTTTGGCGGGAAAACGCCAAAATAGCCTTTTTTCAAAGGCCTATATCTCCGCCATTTTGGATCTCATGACCTTAAAACTTGTCATTATATATTTCTGAGGGCATGCCCTTTCATATCCAACTTTCAAAACTTTTCTGTGGTGAATTTCGTTTTTGACCTTTGTTTGACCCCGTAGCGAACTCTTGACCTTGACATAATCTCTGATAACATGGCATGGGAAAAGCACGCGCAATGTCACGATCTATCTGAATAACAAAACGTGAACGATGTACAGCGTACGGTAATGGTGTTATGAGCGTTAAAACTTCGTTCCAAAAAAATTGTTTTTTACGTCTGTGACCTTGACCTTGAACCTTATCGTACAAACTCGAACTTACGTTTCAAGCACTCATGTACATACATAACGTGTCCAAATTTGAGCATCGTACCTTGTTCCGTTCGTGAGAAAAAGTGTTAAGAAGGTTTCGTGGAAATAATAAGAATAATAATAATAATAAAAAGAAAAAACAGAACAAAAACAATAGGGATTTCCATCCTGAATGGAAATCCCTAATTACAATGATATTTTGTCACGTGATAGCTTAAATATGTCCACTTATGTTTACTTTATATTTCAAAACAAAACAAAGGTTACAAATTAGGATATAGCTAAAGAGATAAAGGAGGAATAAGAGACACCAACGCATATTTTTGTTTGTTATAGAGGGTTTTGTTTAGAACGTGTGAGTGGTTATTCTTAACTAGTTGGCGTAAGTATAATCCTTGTCTACACACACATAGCCTTCATAGTTTAAAGGGACAATTCAGTGAGGCTAATTCGTTACATAACCACGAAGCAAAATATGACATTAATGTATTGTTCTACAGTCCTTATGAAACATATGACAAGAAATAGCGACAAATTCCACAACATTGTTAAGTATTTTGATTAATACCATTGAAATTCCAGGTCGTTGATCAACACGATTGAGCAGGTACAACATGTACGCTGTTCCCTTACCCGAGTCAAAGTCACGCACGTTAAACAAATGCAATACATAACCACTGAGGAGTTGATGAAATTATTTTTAGACAAGAACATGCATCTAATAATGTTACCACAACTGTAAGAGCGATTTGAGTAGTTCTAGACAAAAAATGCTTTACTACACAGGCAAGGGTCAGGGTTCGGCATACAAGGCTATGTGTAATGGCGATTGAACATTTCACATACATTTGACTGCAGTGGGTTTTTTTGACATATCACAGTAAAACCAACTAATCTAATTTCCATTAGAACTGGTGTGTTTCCGAAATATGTGCAAGTTTTAATGAAGTCTTAGAGCGAATTGTCCCTTTAATCGTGTATATATATGGCTAGATTACCGTGTGTATATATGTCTAAGTAACACAAAAAATAAAAAATAAAAAAAATGTTATTTTGTCGAGGCTAAGGAATGTAAAATTATAAATAATAGTAAATTGATAATTGATGTTAAAATTTAGCAACTATTAACACAAGTTCAAAGCACTTTAAAAATTATCATAAAATTCGATCACCACAAACTTCTTTGTGATGGAATCGTGAAAGCGTAAGGACAGCGAAACATGATAATGCCCATGATAATGAATTAAATTCTAAAACATCACGATCTAACAGATACTGTATAAAACTAGATGAGCATATTACATAATCAACAAGACTGGTATTTTACATGTAATTAATGCATTCTACATGTTAGTTTTTCATATTTCTATCAACCTATTCAGTCGTTACATATTGTTTTTTCTTTCACAATTTGCCCTTTATCTTGGATACTATTGGGTACTGTTTACCACCACAAGCATAGATTTGGTGATTTTGGCGTGGATTTTGAGGTACCCATTAGAGGCGAGACGACATTTCGACCGGACAGGGAATCGAAATGTCTACCTAGCAGATTTTTCATAAATTTTCCGATTCATTAAGCCATAACGTCGTCAATACTTGGCCAATTTTTTTTCATCAAGCACTCAATGAAAAGATAAATTATTTCTCTTTATTGTAAGATATACGTCAATGGTGTATAGAGCCCATTTATTAAAATAATCACGTTTTTTTTAAAATAGGTCCGTTTTTCTCGACCGCCGAGTTCTACCCTTGATACTTTAATATATATACATATGTATACTGTTGGTTAAAATGTTCGTGTCAGGTCCCTTTCATGAATGTCGTGAAGTTGATTATCTTTTACATTGAATGTGAAAGAATTTAAATTATTATTCTTCAAAAAATGAATTATCATAAGAACTGTTCCACAGCTAACTGTGACCAGAACAATTCGTCAAGCTGTCCTATCATTGCTTCCTAATAAATATTGCTGTATGGTAGCCTTCTTAGCTCTTTGGGAAGCTAATACTTGTGTGATGCTTATATTCAAGTTAACCCCCCTTCCTCCCAACACACACACAATTTTTTTGTATAATGATCTACAGTTTCACATTCCACGACAGTTTTACATTCTTTTGTGTAAATGTAATAGACAATAAAGTCTATTTAAACGATAGAGAGAATCTTTTCATGTTTGCAAGTGCGTGAAATCACGAGAGAAGTAATTTAATAAGTGTCTTTTACTAAAAAGTCGTCATAGAGTCAGAATGGGTCTCAAACGTTCTAGTACAGAGATCGTCTAACTGCCAAATTGATCTCAAAGGTTGTATTGATGTTTCATGTGAAATATCTCAAGGACAAACTTTTTTGTATAGATAGATAGATATTCTTTATTTCCTCATTTTTAAGAGATTACAACAGCAAGGAACATAGAAAAAAATGCAGTGTAGAATCAGTTCATGTGAAATACTTGAACGTTAATATTTACAAGTTCGAGCAACGTTGCTACGTTATGTCTGGTTTACTTATTGTTCATATTCTAGTTGTTTCTTAGATTCGTCACTGTCTTTTATAAATATTCATCAATTTTTGCATACATTTTAGGTATCAATTTTGAGATGTATTTCATCATTTCTGTCCAGTTTTCGTCTGACAAATCGATATCTTGTGATCGCCTGCCAAGGATAAATTTTGTTTGATCAGTTTCACTCATGTTCGTAAATGTAACATAGTCATTAACATGAAGAAAATTAACAATGATTTCCAGGATTAGATCCCTCTCAGCAAACAGAATATGGCATTCTATCAGAAAATGTAC
Source organism: Argopecten irradians (assembly GCF_041381155.1). Taxonomy (NCBI): domain Eukaryota; kingdom Metazoa; phylum Mollusca; class Bivalvia; order Pectinida; family Pectinidae; genus Argopecten; species Argopecten irradians. Next base: position 18,658,629 of record NC_091148.1, on the reverse strand, counting down.
TACTATATCAGTTACCGTTTTACCACATAATTTGCAAATAACAGGAACAACTTCCCAGACAAAGGATAAGTGTATAAGGTCACTCATCTGCCACGTATCCTTCACACTTAATTTAGAGATCTTCCACAGTGGATGTGTATCCAGCTTAGTATGTATGCTAGCAAAAATGTGTAGACTTTCTTTAGCAGCCAAAGATTCTCTCCATTTCTCCTCCTCGCGATTTTGTACTATCCGTTTTATGAACTGTTTCCATTGTCCCTTTGGAGGAATATCGTCGTCAGGGTTGTTAAATCCAAAGAAAATCTCGATATTGTAATTTTTCATTATATTGTGCACATCCGGTATAAATCCCAAGGAATTGATGTTGTTTGTCGTACATGTTTTCAGTCTGACATGAAATAATTGCTTCCGTAGAAAGACGCCATCCCCTGTATAAAGCTTATTCCAGAAGAAGAGCTTGTACTTCTGAATTTCTGCATTTATCTCGCTAAGGCCTAATGATGATATAGTTACAGCTTTCGGAGAGCGGGTGTCGAATCCTTGTATTCTGCGCGCGGCTTGACACTGAAATATTTCCATATCGTTTAACGTGGTGTTGGAAAAATTACTCCACAGTTCACATCCGAATAAGAGAGATGGTAAAATCACTTTTTTCCATATTGAAACACTTGAGATAGGGTTCATTCCATTTTTGTGAATTCCTATCGAAATGAAGCTGTTCAATTTCCTCCTATTCTTGGCAGTCGACTCCTGCATAGCGAGGTCGCTTTTGAGGTTTTCGTTGAAGGTAATGCCCGCGTATATTTTTGATCTTTCCATAGGAAGTTGTTCTTCACTAAGTGATACTTTACATTTTCCTAAATCGACTCTTCTTCTCTCTGTACGAAATATTACTGCTGCACTTTTAGTAGAATTGTAGTTGAGCCTCCATTTCCGTGAGTACGATATCGAGGAGTCGTTGCAGTGTGATATTGCTTCCAAATATGACACAAGTATCGTCCGCAAGAAGTATACATGGAATATGTATATTTTCCACAACTATTCCATTTCGAGATACGTCCAATTCATACGCTAAGCTGTCAATCATGACGAGAAACATCCAGGCAGGTATGATGCGGCCTTGACCGACGCCTTGTTTGACGAAGTAGGTTTCCGACATTTTCCCGCCATATAGTACCATAGCTTTCATGTTTTGAAAGGAGTTATACAAAAGTCTCCATGTTTTCGAGTTGACTCCGAGCTGGTATAGTTTGTAGAAGAGGCCTGCTATCCAAACACTGTTAAAGGCTTTTTGATTGTCTAAAAATGCTACACATACCGGAGATGACGTTTCCATATAGCTAGATATACTTTCATTTAGAATGAATCCTGCAGCTGCCGTAATACTACCACATCCCCGGCGAAATCCTTGTTGGAATTTAGAGGGAAAATTGTTAACTCCGAAAATATAAGTAAACGTCTGTAAATTATTTTCTCGAAAAGCTTTTGAATTACCGACATTAAGGTTATATCCCTATAACTGTTGACGTCAAGTCTGTCTTTATTGTTTCCTTTATATAACGTTATAACTATTCCTAACTTGAAATGATCCGGGCAGACTTCGGTACAGGGATCGTCTAACTGCGAAATTGATCTCAAAGGTTGTATTGATGTTTCATGTGAAATATCTCAAGGACAAACTTTTTTGTATTCGATCACCAGAGCAAATAAAATACACTCTCTTTCTGTATATCTATACACTATATGTACATGGATTTGAGTAACCTTGACTATGAGAATTGTTTATTTATAAATGTTACTGATGAACCAAGTTCATCTGTTCTTTTGTTTATTATTTATAAATGTAATGTCCTGTGGCGTGTATAAAGGCGTGATAAACAGTATCGGAGCATCAGTTGACAGCTATCGTAAATGTTCTCTACAGAGATGCCGAATTGATGTACATGAAGTGTCTGATTTTTTAGTAATGAACTGATCAATAGCAAACTGCGGCCGCAGGTAGGCTAGTGTAGGCAACAGTCCATTGATGAGGGTAATTAAAGGGACAATTCACTCACGCTAATTCTTTTACATAACCAAGAAGCAAAATATGGCATAAATGTATTGTTCTACATTTCTTATGAAATATATAACATAAGATATTGACAAATTCCACGTCATTGTTTAGTATTTTAATTGATACCGTTGTAATTACAAATCGTTGATCAATACGATTAAGCAGGTACAATATGTACGCTGTACCAATATCCGAGCCAAAGTCACGCACGTTAAACAAATGAACTACATAAGCACTGTGGAGGTGATATAATGATTTTTTAGGCAAGACAATTCACCTAATAAGGTAAACACACTTCTGTCAGAGCGATTTGAGCTGTTCTAGACAAAAGTAGCATTACTCTACGAGCAAGGGACTGGGTTCGGCATACAAGATATTCGACCACAATGTGTAATGGCGGACAGCGAGTGAGTTTGAACATTTCACACGCATTTCACCACCATGGGATGTTCTGACATATCACAGTAAAACCGACTGATCTAATTTCCATTAGAACTGGAGGTTTTCCGATATATATACAAATTTTAATGTTCTCGTCGAATGAATTGTCCCTTTAATCATAATTACAACAAATATTTCAAGTACTGTTAAAGATATATAATTATATACACATATTTCGTTCTAAAGAGCCTGAACACATATATAAGTTTTATTTGCATAACACATTACGAATCCTAAAATACTCAAAAGTGTTGCTTAAAATATAATGAAATGTAACTATGAAATGTAACTATCAACTGACTCATTGCATATCATAAAGTAAATTCCAAAACAACAGACGAAAAAGTAGTTCAAAGTATTAACTTTTTGACTCTGCAAAATAGACGAAATTTGGGATTTAGACACTTTATAATGGCTGCCGTGCGCTTGGGGTAATCTAACTGCACATCATAATTATAAGGTGTTTAGTAAGTAAGAATTGTCAGTATAATCTATTATATTTTTGGCGACTTTAAACTTTCAAACTATATTATTTACATATGTTATCTTTAATAATATAATAATATAATTAATATTTTTATCGTTATTATTATAATATATAATAATATATATATGTATGTATGCTCAAGGATTTATAAATAAGATATACGTCCTTGGTATACTGTTGATAATTTATTTTTTTGTGTGTCAGGTCCCTGCCCCAAAAAAACCTAAATCGTGACTAGAAACAGAGACATAGATTATTTACTTATCTAAATCCATCTAAATCTCTGTTATAAACAACCAACAATCAAAAGTGTCCGTAGACCATTTTGGGCGTTTTAGGGAGATCAAATATCGGTTAACATTATTTTACATGGCGTACTATATGGTTGTTTTCTGTTGGATTACTGCAGCCTAATACGGATATAAAGACTCACACAAGACTCGCGGTGATACATATTATATTAGCCATTCAGCGGTGAGTCACGTGCATTACTACCTGTGTAATAACGTACATTGTACAGTACTTACCATTACGTGTATGGCCATCTTATGTCCAGTAAAAGAGGATTAAATTAAATCCCATATAAGGTCGAACTGCACAGGTTGAACTGTATTTTCCAAACGAACCGGCGATTCGCCACTATCAACATGTATCTAGAGTGTACACACACACACATATGAACATGTGCTGCACGCGAGCATCATGTATTCACATTATTAGTATTGTTTCGTTAACGAAGAGATCGATGAAGTCCACACGTGGGTACTACACAAACAAACCCTCACACACTAGTACAATCGGCAGTATACATGTATGTGTAAGGCAGCTGTCCACACTGGAAGTCGTGCAGTCAGGTGTGGCACCTTAATCAAATAGTCCTCACATTACTAGTAGACACAGGGACCCGGCACGATTTTTTTAAACTAACAGTATACATATACATATTAAATAGTATCAAGGGTTTGAACTCGGCGGTCGAGAAAAACGGACCTATTTTTTTAAAACCGTGATCATTTTAATAAATGGGTTCTATACAACATTGACGGATATCTTACCTTAAAGAGAAATAATTTATCTTTCCATTGAGTGCTTGATGAACAAAATTGGCCAAGTATTGACGATATGGCTTGATATATCGGGAAATTTACGAAAAATATGCTAGGTAGACATTTCCCTGTCCGGTCGAAATGTCGTCTCGGCTCTAATGGGTACCTCAAAAACCAAGCCAAAATCACAAAATCTACGCTTGTGGTGGTAAACAGTATCCATAACTGTGTTCATCCAAAATCTCCTTTGGAGGTGTCATGACCCGTACTTTGTAGAAACTCCATTAAAACATCGTGTAGCTCACTTACTTCAACCGTCACCGCCATGTTCATTTTTCTCTCGGAACGCTTCTCGACTTTACATATCGTGACTACATTATGCAAATTATGTAATGTTTTGCTTTTGGGTAAACTCGAGAAGCGTTCCGATGAACAAATGAACATGGCGGTGACGGTTAAAGTAAGTGAGCTACACGATGTTTAAATGGAGTTACTACAAAGTACGGGTCATGACACCTCTAAAGGAGAATGTGGATGACCACAGTTATGGGTACTGTTTACCACCACAAGCGTAGATTTTGTGATTATGGCTTGGTTTTTGAGGTGCCCATTAGAGCCGAGACGACATTTCGACCGGACAGGGAAATGTCTACCTAGCATATTTTTCGTAAATTTCCCGATTCATCAAGCCATAACTTCGTCAATACTTGGCCAATTTTGTTCATCAAGCACTCAATGGAAAGATAAATTATTTCTTTTTAAGGTAAGATATCCGTCAATGTTGTATAGAACCCATTTATTAAAATAATCACGGTTTTAAACAAATAGGTCCGTTTTCCTCGACCGCCGAGTTCATACTCTTGATACTATAACATATATATATGAATACTAGAATTTTCGTGCCAGGTCCCTGTGCTAGTAGAGTATTAAAAGGCCTCGCTGTGTACGCCGGAAAATGTCACACCGGTCTGTGTCAAGTCGAATCCGGTCAAACCATCGATCCTGCTTCATATAACACAAGTAAACATGTATAATGGCATGGTTATTGTTTGGTGACAGAAATATGTACTGAACCCTATGGACTTGCAGAAATGAAATGCACGATTTTTTTGCATATTTTTTGCCAAAGGTTAAGGACTGGCTGATGAGGTAATGTTTAGCAACCCTGGTCAGCTCAGCAAGCTGTCCTGGCCATAAAGCCTCTGGCCGCTATTAAATACTTTAAATAGTAATTACTTATATTAAGCTACAGTATTGTGCCCAGATCAACATCCCTAAGGGACATTATAATTAAGTGACCCGGATGCTGACCGCCTTATATCCCTACGGCCCAATAGTCCGAAGACCCAATAGTCCGAAGGCCCGATAGTCCGAAAACAGATAATATAACCGGAATTTATATGCGAACAATAATCGAAATGTTTATTACGGTTTTCGATGAAAAAAAAAGTTGTATAATTTGCTAATGTATACTTTCATGTATATGACTCTATAGATTTGATATGAAAAATGATAATAATCAACGAAATGTTGCGAATTTTAAAAAGACCATAATCTTGAAATACGTAAACGTATCTGATATTAAAGTGTATATGCATTTTATTTGTACAATGCAATCCGGTTTAACATCTCCCCCCAAATATCATTATTCGCACCATTTCCGTCATTAAGAGTAGAATAAACAAGTCAAAGAAAGGGGAAGGAAACGCAAAAATAAGTCGTTAAATACATGTACATATTGTACAATATAACGACATTTACAGGTATAATAAAGGCCATTTTTCGATAAAAATTGATTATATACCTCATTTATTCATGGAGCAACGTTAATTCTAATGTAATCAAATTACAGTGTACATAAGGCTTACAATCGCCTGTAAATCGGACATCTGAAAGCTTGCATGTTTGTAAAATGAATTTATAGAACGTATCCTAGTGAGATATAAAATATAACATATACACTATTTTTAGTATCATTATTTATTTTATGTAATTTTGACTTTACAATGCCCCATGAAGAAATGACAACTTGCCGTCAATATAAATTGTCAGATCAGCAGTGCAGAAAAATGTTTTCGTGAAAATAAACTGTACGTTAATTATAACAACTACATATATAACTTGCAATATTTACTAATTTTCGGACTAACGGGCCTTCGGACTAAAGGGCCTTCGGAGTATTAGGCCATAGGGATATGAGGGTGTCAACGTCTTGGGTGAAGATAACATCAATTTAGCCCAATACACATGACGGCTGATACACAGATATTTTACCTTGTACATGTGACATGTATTCAAAATCTACATGTGCAAAACAATTCTGTAATATCTATGTTACAAGTTTATTGTGTTACAAGAAATGATAGCCCTAATCATAGGTATTTAGGCACGCTGATAAGTCAAAGCCCACTATAGACTAATATATAGAGAAAGGTAAGGAAACTCCTCCGTGACGCAAAATTGGGTAATTTAGTTCAAAGTGTTATAAAAAAATATCCAGACCAATTATCTCAACGGCCTTGGTCTTAATTGAAAGTAAAGAGGTTACACTTCAAGATCATAACAAGAAGTCCTACTGATCATGAACTTGTCTACTTTTTTCACAAACAGCCTCGAAACTTGAAAAATTGACGAATTTCCGTTAGTCGGACACGATCGAGAACATTATGTCTATTCGCTACACTTAAAACACGGCAGCCTACAATAACAGACTTTTGACACAAACAAACAACATGTGAAAACAAACGTATTTACTTGTCTGACGGTTCGTTCAAATCCCAATCTCGTGGTCCTTGTGTCGTTTTTCAGCGCTAATAGTTATTCGGGTCGGGTTGACTGCCATTTTGCCACTATCTTGAAAGTTTTGATATGCCTAATGTTTTTGTTCCCCGCAGGGTTTACCGCCTTATATCCCTACGGCCCAATAGTCCTAAGGCCCAATACTCCTAAGGCCCGTTAGTCCGAAGGCCCAATAGTCCGAATGCCCAATATTCCGAATGCCCGATAGTCCGACAAAAGATAAACTTACTGGAATTTATATGCGAACAGTACCCAAAATGAAACAAATATTTATAACAGTTTTCCATACAAAAGACACTGTTGTAAACCATACTTTTTAAACTTGTTAGATATGCTTTTTAGATTTGACACTGAAAATGATAATAAACAACGAATACAACGGATTTAAAAGAGCATAATCTTTAAATACGTATTTGATGTTAAAATATATACATTTGATATTTTAACACTGCGATCCTGTTACACATATTTCCTAACAATTATCATTATGTGAAATCGTTAAGTACATACGTGTTATTTTCAGTTATGGACTTTTGTTGAGGTCCATATGGTGCTGTAACGTCTTGGTATAATTAAATAATGGCCAAGGATGTAGAGTGAGATCATTCATTTCTATATTAGGTTAATTACACGTTAAATGAGGTCACCCTGGAGAACTCAGCGTTTGAGAAATGATGTCACAGAACGTATATTAATTCGGTGTTTCTAAAAATGGAAAAGAGTAGATATGATCGAGTGCTGTAGTGGTTAAGCCGCTCGCCTTTCACCTAGCCGACCGGGGTTCGATCCACGGCACAGACGTGAAAAGGTAAGGGGGTCACCTGCCACACTAAGACCCCTCGCGCGCTTACATCAGGGCAATCGAGAGTGATTTACATAAGTTATATAACTTGTTTCTCAATCGATGTAAACAAAATTAAGTTAAATAACATGAATTATAACAAGAGTATAACTTGCAATATTTACTGTTTTTCGGACTAACGAGCCTTCGGACTATTGGGCCTTAGGACTATTGGGCCTTCGGACTAACGGGCCTTCTGACTATTAGGCCGTAGGGTTATAAGGGTGTTACCCCTGCAGGTAGGGCGTTAGAATTGTACCTGCTGCCTATTGCATGATCCTAAAAGGCGACTAAATTTACGATCTCATCTTTTCTCTTCTTCTTGCATGTAACTGACTTTATCTTTCAAACGTCTCCCTTGACACCGTCTCACTTTTGGCCTTCTGTTGAGTGCTCGCCCCTGTGAGTGGTGGGGTAGGCTTTGGATTCTGTCCCCTGGCCGAGACACACCATAGTTTATAAAAGTGGTAGATTCTGCTCCTGCTTAGCAATCAGCATAGAGGGAGTGAGACGACTAGTTCGCAGTATAATGTTACCGGGTGAGGTGTGTTGCTTGGTGTCTTCGGCAGCATGCTTCAGCGATATAGCACTTGAAAAAGGGGCAACAGTTCCACTATACAAGAAGATACAACACGAACATACAGCAGTCTCCCAAAACACGCACCTTTCACAACATACACACAACACACCATGGGAGGCCGTCCTGACATGACCATAGCTGTTAATAGGACGTTAATTAATCAAACAAACAAGCAGAGACTTTAGATATAATATTATTTACGTTGCTGCTTGTAGTCAACATTTAAATTTGTTCCGGAAACGTGGAGGCCCCTTAAACACTGGCACTTTATGGTAGTATACACGTACAAGTGTACCACCTACTTGGAATTAAAACCGGTTTCTACGGAAGCGTATTAGGCTGTATGAAAATATTTTTTAGGATAGCGAAAATGTTTTATTTGGCGGCCGCCAGATAATTAAGTGGCGGCCGCCAAATAATTATCTGGCGGCCGCCACTTAAATTTCTGGCATATACTTATTTGGCGGCCGCCATATAATTATATGGCGGCCGCCACTTAATTATCTGGCGGCCGCCAAATAATTATCTGGCGGCCGCCAGATAAATTAAGTGGCGGCCGTCAGATAATAATATGGCGGCCGCCAAATAAAACATTATCGTTATCCTGAAAAATATTGTCGTACGTGAGCCTAATACTACGGTGGCTGATTTGTGCCATTTCGTCTTTTCGTCTTTTCGCCCCGAAAAGACGAGAATTAAGAAACCTTAATTTTCGTATTTTCGTCTTTTCGGGGCGAAAAGACGAAAATTAACAAATTTAAATTTCGTCTTTTCGCGGCGAAAAGACGAAAAGACGAAAAGTCAAACACGAAAAGACGAAAGTGATACACGCTAATTAGCGACTTTGATTCTCGTCTTTTCGCCTTCAAAATTCTCGTCTTTTCGTCTTTTCGTTTTTTCGTCCCGAAAAGACGAAAATTAACAAACCTTAAATTTCGTCTTTTCGTCTTTTCGCCCCGTAAAGACGAAATTTAACAAACCTTAATTTTCGTCTTTTCGTCTTTTCGCCCCGAAAAGACGAACATTAACAAACCTTAATTTTCGTCTTTTCGTCTTTTCGCCCTGAAAAGACGAAAATTAACAAACCTTAACTTTCGTCTTTTCGTCTTTTCGTCATTTCGCCTTTTCGCCCCGAAAAAAATACAAATTACAGATATACTTTGTCATTTATCATATACGACGGAGATTATAATGTAATTTCTAATGTACAATTATGATGAAGACCATGTCATGTATGTAGTCAAAATGTCTTTTCAAATAATACACAGTACATTGTACCTACTGATTGACAGTTATAGTTAACTGTATTTGAGCAATTTCTTGGTACAAGTCCTTCCTTTAAACTCAAAGTCTTCACGAGTTGTCTTTCATAAATTATTTTGTTAACAAGTTTATCCGTGGTTCAAACGCTTTCATATCCCTGTCTAACTCTTACAAAATGTGCTAACCGTATTATCTCCCACAGGCAATTTTGGGATCGGTTCTTTTTATAGTTTTAACTATTAGTTACAGTTGTGTACACTTAGTTACTAATTTAGTCTACATGTACATGACCCTACCAATGTCATGGTACAAATTATCGATGCCATGCGTGCCCTGACTATGTGTTTTGTCACCTTTATCATGATATCTGTGGTGTTTATAGTATAGCATTAACTATAATAATATTTTCAGCCTTTTCGTTTGATGACTATAGAAATAAGCCCATCCTCAATCCACCCATTTCGTTATGTTTTTGTTTATAACACAATTGGTCTTGATGTTTTTACCAGAGTGTGTAATTCTGTAGAATTTTGTTGTTTTAATTTCTATACGCCATGTACATGTAGATATATATCCTTATAGTATAATACTATGGAATCCCCACCACAGGGTGTAAACCGTTGTAATATATTGTGCAAAAGTATTTCCACATGATTGATAAATTTTGAAAAATACAATAACTTGATGGTTCTTAATAATGAATTGTCATCTTTATAAGATAGCCATTTCAATTCTCATGTAGCTTTTAGTTTGATAAAATCTTTTTCTTTCTTGCTACATTTTAGATCGTAAACTCAAACTGTGACATTTTCAGCTACAATGATTGATGAAATAAAATACGCAACATAACATGAAATGTACCCACTGAAACTATTACAGAGTTATCTGCCCATGTACTAAATTGGTTGTTACGTCATGATTTTTACGAAAATTACGTTATCGTGTCTCAGAGAGAAAGACGTAATATATTTACTCTCAAGTATTGATGTCAAAATTGAAAACGAATTAGCCCAAGGGAGATAACTCGATATATGAAATCATGAAAATAAATAAACAAAAAAATTTAAAGGAACAATTCACTCTAATTCTTTTACATAACCAAGAAGCAAAATATGACATAAAAGTATTGTTCTACATTTCTTATGAAACATATAACATAAAATATTGACAAATTCCACGTCATTATTTGGTATTTTAATTGATACCGTTGTAATAGCAGGTGCAATATGTACGCTGTACCCATATCCGAGCCAAAGTCACGCACGTTAAACAAATGAACTACATAACCACTGTGGAGGTGATAAAATGATTTTTAGGCAAGACATTTCACCTAATAAGGTAAACACATAACTGTTAGAGATTTGAGCAGTTCTAGACAAAAGTAGCATTACTCTACGAGCAAGGGACAGGGTTCGGCATACAAGATGTTCAACCACAACATGTAATGGCGGACAGCGAGCGAGTTTGAACATTTCTGGCATATCACAGAAAAAACTGACTGGTCTTATTTCCATTAGAACTGGGTTTTATCCGATATATGTATAAATTTTAATGTTCTCCTAGACTGAATTGTCTCTTTAATACGTCAGCATCTCATTTGTGTGCATTGTTTGATTGTGCTATTCAAATCACCAGACATTTCACTTCTCTGTTAGGTACCGGTATGTATAACTATTAACATGTAGATGTTTAAAATATGATATGCACACGGCGGATACGATGTTTCCGTTCACCGAGATAAGAGTTAATTGACCTCACAATGTATTTTGTTTTTGTACTTAAACTTTTCACACACGTATGCGAATGACTTATCGGTACCGGAAATGTACATAAGGTATAATCTTTACGTGACAAAAAAAGCATACTATGAAAACGTATAAGGGTCACTTGTTTATTGAACCGTTGGGTTTGGGTTTTATTTGTTTAACATCCTGTTAACACCAAAGCTCATGTAAGGACCATCCTTGATACTCCAGGGGTTCCTATCACTAACTATCTCTACACCCCTGGACTATCTCATAGTAAAATTGGGGGCAGCTCAGCGGAAAACGTCTGAACCAATCGCAGGCCTGCAACGATTTCTTTTGAAGACTACAGAGAGAGTGACGCAAGCCACAGAGCCAATCACAGTGTACCGTTATATGGCTCTTTTGATGTACATCAAGGAACTAAATTACCTGTTCTGTTGCCTCCAGTTTTACTATGAGATAGTCCAGGGGTGTAGAGATAGCAATAGTCCGCTAAACCTGCCTATATTATTAGGCTTTTTAAAAAAATTTTGCCTAATATATAGAAAAAAAAATAAATTAAAAAAGCCTAATAATATAGGCAGGTTTAGCGGACTAAGATCGTAAGTGATCGGAACCCCTGGAGTATCGAGGATGTGTAAGGACGTGCCAGGTTTGTTGGTGGAAGAAAGCCGGAGTACTGGGAGAAAACACACTACCTGAGGTCAGTTCCTGGTAACTGCCTCACATGAGATTCGAACTCTTATCCCAGAGCTGGATGGCTTGTGGTAATATGTCAGGACATTTTAACCATTGGGTTCATCATATTAAACTTTATAATTTGGGTTTTAGTTATGTTTGGACTAATTATTTTTGCAATTTTATGCTCATGATGTAATCATTCAAAAATTACGTAGTGCCTTTGACGTTTAATCCAAATGTTATTTATTTAAGGATTTATACTTCTGTGTCCAGTATATAAACTATTATAAGTTATGTTATGGAGATATAACACAAATATTGTAAAATCTGAGTGTACTCTAAATAAACCGCGAGCGGTTATGGTGAAGTACACTCGATTTTGTGTTATATCTCCATCATAAAAAATATTCAAATTAATCCTTATAATTCAATTTACTGCATGTCTATGATCACTACGCCGTCCATAGTTTATACCTTCTTCCGTAACAAGCAAAATTGAATTATATAAGCCCTTCTGTAGTATTATCTAACTAAGTCAATTTACCCTAGATTAAAAAAAATATTCAGTAAATTCCGGATGCAAGGGCACAGCCTTAATAAAGAATCTGGGCGCTATAGTAACATTCCCAGGAGTCATAGATTATGTACAGTTTGTGATAAGAATGATGTTGTGGACGAGGTCCATTTTATTTTACTTTGTCCTGCATATTCTGATTTAAGAAGGACTTATATCAAGCAGTATTATTACCGATATGCAAGTATTTACAAGCTAATAGATTTGTTTCGTGTAAAAGTGTTGAAACTTTAAACAAATTGAGTAAATATTTGTTTCGTGCTTCGGAAATGAGGAAAAATCTCCTCTCTGTGTAACGTTGGAACGAAAGTTGACTTAACTGTGCATTTATTTTACAGCTAGCTATTCAATCATTGATGGACGATTATTTATTTATTTATTGAAGGATACTGTGACATGTAATTAAACCGTAAAATCTCACTTGTGTATGGAAAGGTTAAAGATCACTTGTTTATGGAAACGTATAAAAGTCTCATGTTTATTGAACCGTAAATAGTAAGTTATATATTAATGGAAACGTATAAGGGTCACTTGTTAATTGAATCGTAAAAAGGTCACTTGTTTATGGAAATTTATAAGCGTCACATGTTTTTTGAACTGTATAATGTCACTTGTTTATTGAATCGTAAAAAGGTCACTTGTTTATGGAAACGTATAAAGGCCACATGTTTTTTAACTATATATGGTCACTTGTTTATGGAAATTTATAAGCGTCACATGTTTTTTTGAACTGTATAAGGTCACTTGTTTATTGAATCTTAAAAAGGTCACTTGTTTATGGAAACTTATAAAGGTCACATGTTTTTTAACTGTTTATAAATTTAAGGTCACTGTGTTTATTGATTGTAAAAGGTCACTTGTTTATGGAACTTATAAGGTCACATGTTTTTTTGAACTGTATAAGGTCACTTGTTTATTGATTCGTAAAAAGGTCACTTGTTTATGGAAACTTATAAGCGTCACATGTTTTTTTGAACTGTATAAGGTCACTTGTTTATTGAATCGTAAAAAGGTCACTTGTTTATGGAAACTTATAAGGGTCACATGTTTTTTAAACTGTATATGGTCACTTGTTTATGGAAATTTATAAGCGTCACATGTTTTTTTGAACTGTATAAGGTCACTTGTTTATTGATTCGTAAAAAGGTCACTTGTTTATGGAAACTTATAAGGGTCACATGTTTTTTAAACTGTATATGGTCACTTGTTTATGGAAATTTATAAGCGTCACATGTTTTTTTGAACTGTATAAGGTCACTTGTTTATTGATTCGTAAAAAGGTCACTTGTTTATGGAAACTTATAAGGGTCACATGTTTTTTAAACTGTATATGATGTCACTTGTTTATGGAAATTTATAAGCGTCACATGTTTTTTTGAACTGTATAAGGTCACTTGTTTATTGAATCGTAAAAAGGTCACTTGTTTATGGAAAGCACTTGTTTATGGAAACTTATAAGGGTCACATGTTTTTTAAACTGTATATGGTCACTTGTTTATGGAAATTTATAAGCGTCACATGTTTTTTTGAACTGTATAAGGTCACTTGTTTATTGATTCGTAAAAAGGTCACTTGTTTATGGAAACTTATAAGGGTCACATGTTTTTTAAACTGTATATGGTCACTTGTTTATGGAAATTTATAAGCGTCACATGTTTTTTGAACTGTATAAGGTCACTTGTTTATTGAATCTTAAAAAGGTCACTTGTTTATGGAAACTTATAAGGGTCACATGTTTTTTAAACTGTATATGGTCACTTGTTTATGGAAACTTATAAGGGTCACATGTTTTTTAAACTGTATATGGTCACTTGTTTATGGAAACTTATAAGGGTCACATATTTATTGAACTGTATAATGGTCACTTGTTTATGGAAACTTATAAGGGTCACATGTTTTTTAAACTGTATATGGTCACTTGTTTATGGAAACTTATAAGGGTCACATGTTTTTTGAACTGTATAAGGTCACTTGTTTATGGAAATTAAAAAGGTCACATGTTTTTTAAACTGTATAAGGGTCACTTGTTTTAAACTGTATAAGGGTCACATATTTATTGAACTGTATATGGTCACTTGTTTATTTGGAAACTTATAAGGGTCACATGTTTTTATTACTGTATAAGGTCACTTGTTTATGGAAACTTATAAGGGTCACATATTTATTGAACTGTATATGGTCACTTGTTTATGGAAACTTATAAGGGTCACATGTTTATTGATTCGTAAAAAGGTCACTTGTTTATGGAAACTTATAAGGGTCACATGTTTTTTAAACTGTATATGGTCACTTGTTTATGGAAACTTATAAGGGTCACATGTTTTTTAAACTGTATATGGTCACTTGTTTATGGAAACTTATAAGGGTCACATATTTATTGACCTGTATAATGGTCAACTGATACCTATACATGTATATATCGTTATCAAACTGAGCATCTGCCTTGATTTTTACTATGACATAATCCGGGTGTTGTGATTATGTAGACTGGTCAGGTAGAACGTATCTGTTCATAAAATAGATAAGGGGAGGTAATCGCCTATTACAGTGTATTTGTTCTATCCGGAATGTATCCGGGATCGGTTTTGTATGTTAGTGTGTGAAATAAAATTAAAAACATGAAGTATGGTTGTGTTCTGGATTCATTCAGAAAATGATGAAAAATGCGGTTGTCATAAAGAATGACAAATTATGTGACCTAAAGGAATCACACCCCGGGGTTAATACGATGACAGTAAACATTAATTATGTATCGGTTTTAATAGTTTGGTAGAACGCATCCCTCTGAACCCCACCCTAGGAAACACATGATAAACACACACACAATATAATTAATGTTTTGCATTATTTTATTTTAGAGAATAATAAAAAAGATTCTTTACATGACCAAGAATATTGTTAGTGAGATATGTTGCACTAGCACATAATTAGCTTTTATGATCATTTTTTATGTTTCCATGCTTTTTACTGTAGTTTGATAAACAGATATCTCTTATTGTATCTTATTTGCTGTTTACAATGTAATATTAAGTTCTCAAGTGTCATTGGTATAAGTACGGAGAAGGCCACCAAACAGTCCAGTCATTCCAATCCCCCGAGAAATACATTTCCACTGAAAAATCAAAAGCAAATACGATGTGTATTATCAATATTAAATTTATAAAAAAAATTGTACGATCAGTATGCTAAATTTTATAAATTCCAGATTCATCTTACATATATGTACATGCACAGGTGTAATAGATGCAAAAGAAAGATTTGAACTTTACTGATGAAAACAAAAACAATTGGATTTGTTATGTGTGTGTGTTGTCGTTCTATTTTCGGTCTAGGTTATCCAATAAAGTGAAGATTGGTTTGTTTAGTTTTACGTCCTATTAACAGCCAGGGTCATGTAAGGACGTGCCAGGTTTATTGGTGGAGGAAAGCCGGAGTACCCGGAGAAAAACTACCGGTCAGCGGTTAGTACCTGGCAACTGCCCCACATGGGATTCGATCCCGCATCCAGAAGGGCTCGTAATATGTCGGGAATCTTAACCACTCGGTTATTATCCAATAAAGTGACGATCAGAATAAGGGTTGCATTGGGGACTAGACTGGTTCCCGCCTCAGTTAACTCCTTTGCGTACGATTGACTTTACTAGTGAGCAGAGCGCAGCCTGGCGGAGAGTAGAGAACTAAGGGAAGGGAACCAGTCTAGGCGGAGGACAGCCCCTCGGCTAGACAGATTTTCTCTTTAGTTTGATAGTTTGAGCTTCTGACAAGTAAAAGTGTCAGAAATCTCCCATCTTCGATACTTCAGGGGCTACTATAGCTGACGACTTATCCACCACTGGAATATCTCATAGTAAAACCGGAGGCAACTCAGCTGAGTAAATCCGAACCAATCACAGGCCTGCAAAGACTTCATTTGAACATTTACAATTAGCGCGACGCCCAACTTCAAAGTCACACAGTCGAATACAGTGTACCATTATGTGGCTCTTTTGATGTACGTCAAAGGACTACATTACATGTACCTGTTCTATTCTGTTCCTTTGCCTCCAGTTTTACTATCATTTATAAATCCTTGCTATGAGATAGTCCAGGGGTGGATATGACGTCAGATATATGTAGTAATCCCTGAAGTATTGAGGATGAAAATCTCCAATTAGAACATTTTAAGAGAGGCAGGGATTGGATTAATATATCATGCGCTTCGTACCTGTCCCGTTTTCGTCTTTGTGCGGCTTGTTGCTCAGCAGCGTCGTTTCCCTGTGGCCCGTCTCCACAGCCTACAACGAAGAAAAAGGAAGGCTGAAGGTGGTTCCTAGTTCCGTTCAAGGTAAATGGAACTCGCAATCAACTTCATCCCTCCGGAGAAAAATCCCATTATTGTTCACACTATCGGATATGAAGACAGTATTTTAGATTTATAGTATATTTATCTCATAGCTATGCACGTTTCACAATCAATAAACTACATAGCAGTTGGTTAATCACCTACGGCAGCTCTCATTAGTCATCTCCTACATCTCTTGATTTCGATTGGCTGTCAACTTCGGACTACTTTCCTTAGAGCATTTGCTTTCAAATAGCATTGTATTTACTATATAACATGTTCAAATTGAAGCTCTTTATAGATAAAGTTATGTTCAAAGTATTTAAAGTGAATAGTCGGGCAAAGAAAACCAGTCTAAATGCGTTCATTGGCCTTCCAAAAGTTCTCACATATTAATACGACGGTCAAGTTCTGCTTAGTTTCCCAGTTCTGACCATTAAAGTAAAGAAAAGTTGAAAGCATTGAAAGCGAGGCTGCGTGGAAATGTAACCACGGACATAGTGAGCCGGGAGGACGTTTTAGAATTTCCATACATTAAATTAATTTCTTCGTACGCAGACAGATTTTGACGAGAGATTTTATTTTTCCATTTCATCAGAAATTATACTGGATACATTCACACCATTTTTACCGACTTTAGCCATCCTTGCCCGACTGTTCACTTTAAAATACAAAAAATAGCTCTCTATTGAAAAGGTACTATATTTTATGACGAAAATCCTGAATGAAAACGAGAGAAAAAGAGTCAAAGTAATGCATAAACAACACGTGATTGTTATTTATAATGTTTACCTAAGCTATCGTTAGTCAATTTTTCAATGTTAAAAAGGCACTCGATAAAGCAGGTTAACTAAATCGAGTTTGATCAACGTGATAATTAACAGTCATTTGTTAGGGAACCTCTATTTATTTCAATAGGCTGTACGATATGGCAATGATATAAACTTATTAGAAAAATGAAGTACACAGCCGATCACCGGAAACTGGTTCATAGCATCACTTATACATTATATAGCTCAAAGAATTGATGACAATGATAAAATCGACGAAAGAATGCATACATTAAAATATACCAATAAGCAAACAATATGTGTTTTGTTAAAAACATACAGTTCAGCACCTACAATGTTTATGTATTTAACAAAATATTTGTTTTCCGTACAAAAATTAAAGTCTATACTCTGGACATTCTGATGAATATTTCTTATACATTCCGAATGATAGAGCATAAAGTTTTAGTTTTAGTAGCAGATGAAAACCGGTATAAACGCATCACTACTAATCACAGGGAGACATGATACCATTATAGTATAATGCGACCGGGTGAGGCGTGTTTCTTTGCGTCTCCGGTGGCATGCTTCAATGCTTTTGCACAATACAGAAGACTCAACACGAACATACCACAGTCTCCCAAAACACGCACCTCACACTTCACACACGCTACACCGCATACATGGGAGACCGTCCTTACATGACCCTGACTGTTAATAGGACGTTGATTTAATTAACTTACATTATATATAATAATAATAATAAACATACTGTAAGAGATATCTTCATAATTCCATTTTTTCTGAAATCAGAACGATTTTTTAAGTGTTCCAGCAAAATTAATGTAGTGTAACTTACTTACTTTTGGAGAAAATCGTCTTTTTGTGTCCCAATTTCCCTGATGCAAATTTTCACTTGGAAGGTCTTTATCACTACGGTGTTTATTCACGTTGAAAACAAGCGTTCTGACGCCCTTCGCGGGTTAAGTTCATTTTACGAATTTAAAATCAACAAAAGGAGCGGAATAATATCAAGAAACAATGCATTTTTAGCTGTAATATCGACATTAGTCGGGCACAAAACCCGATATCGGATAATAAGAATTTCCTGTAATAGTTGCAATAGGAAAATATTACGATGTCAGTAAATAAATGTTTAATTTCTTTCGTTTGATTCAATTTCTAAATTTGTTGACTTGAACCCCAACATTCCAGTGACGTCACTTTTAGTAGGAGTGAATGAAACGGCAGTCAGTCCCGCCAAACAGTGACGTCACAATCATCGGAATGACGTCGCTTACATATTTCCCACGGTAGTAAAAAGGAGTACACACTCATTCGGTTTAGTGAATGCAACTTTTATTGATCATCAAAGAAGCGTTCCGCTTTAAGCGAAATCGTGTAAATAACAGACAATTTGCTTTCGTTTTGAATACCATCTTCTGTATGTATAATGAAAAAGTTACAGGATAAACAGAATGCCCGGTCACTATCTTACAATACAAGTTTTATTTTGGTGTCGACAGGGAAAACAGAGATAACTCTGCAAAACCTCCTCATCTCATCTCATCGCAAAAACGATAGCAGCATCGATATTAATTATAGCAAAATAAAAATGTCCAACGTTGGAAATATTGCAAGTACATTCATTATTTACATAAACCAGTAATTAGAATAATCATTTATTTCATCTAGACTAAATAATTTGCGAATCCCATACACCGCCTGCAAGGAGACGACCTTGGCCTATCGCTAGTCACGATGCTCTCGATCGTGGTCTTATATTATGTAACTTTTCATGGGATATTAAATCTAGATATATCTGTTTTCGACAGTTAAATTTCTATGAACATGTGTAAAACAAGCAGTCTCAACTGCTATTCCGAGGCCGTAAAATGCAATCTTGATCATCTCAGCCAAAACACCGGGGCACGCAAATTATGCAGAAACGTTTACTAGTAATTTGATACGTATGTCATTTTAAAGTATTGGAGACCTTTTGATATGCACGTGTATATATCATAACGTTTCAAGTGGCTGCCCGTATTATGTTTTTGTGAAAAATGAATTATATATGTTATATATATGTTATAAAATTCGGTTAGCTTTTTTATTGTCATTATTGTTATATACACTGTATGTGATATTTAAACGAAAACACATATTTTACCTAAGAAGCCAATTATATATATAATGTAAGTATCGGTTAGCTTGTAATAATAATAATAATAAAACTAAGATATAACACTATAAAAGGGGTAAGGATTTATTTATATAAGAGGACACAACACGAATATACCACAGTCTCCCAAAACACTATAAAAAGGACAATAGTTCCAACTTCCAATATACAAGAAGATACCATGAACAAATCACAGTCTGCGTAAACACCTCGCACTCGATACACACCGTATACATTGTACATGGAAGGCCGTCCTTACATGACCCGGACTCTTAATTAAACAAACAAACATTATATATATATCCAATTAACATGTAAACATACTTGAGGTCTCAGTGTTTTGAATACCATTTAAATACACCTTCTAACCAACGCATTTTTATTCATTTTAAATTCCGTGTTGAAAACCAAAGCAGTGGAGAGATCGGTCGCTTTATTTCCCGTCGTTATCAATGAAACATTTACGAAAGAGAACTATAAAATGTGAAAATAAATACATCGTAGGGAAAGAAAGTTTGTCGATGTTTATTTTTGTACGTTAGACCGATTTTATTTAATCCACCATGTCAACATAACATCATACTGATATTACTTTGTGATATAGTATCAATTACTTACGTTTTCTCCGCACATGTATCATTGCCTCCGCCTCTCCATCGTCTAGTGGTGCGCATGTCATAGGATGGAATAAAACTGGAAACAAAAAAATCGGAGAATTGAGGTTATCAACTGAAATGATTGAACAAAATGAGTGTAAATCATTTTCTTTTCAGAATTAAGTTCATTTGTAATATTTTAAGTGTGACGTAATATCTTAATATTGTGAGTTTAACAGTAAAATTTGTAGATATATTTTAACTTCTTGTGAGTTTAACTATAACATCCATATATACAAATGTATATTTTAGATGTAACATTAATTCTGTATTCATAGCATTACAACAAGGTGTTAGTTCTCCTAGATAAGAACAGGAAGAAGCTAAAGGACAAAAGGGTATGAAATTTGCCATTTTGTTCGTGCAGGAAGCAGATTACGAAAGGTTATGGCTGGAGATTGGCAATGAGAACAGATCTGTGAGGCCGAATACACCAGAAACGACAAATCAAAGACCAGGTATTGTTACGTGTATGTGACCTTTGTCTCCCCAACAGATTGTCATTGTGAAGTTGACCGTACCGCGGGAAGAATGGATAGAATATATGAGAGGAAGAGGGCCAAATATCAGGATCTTGTACTAAGCAGACTGTCAGCAAGGAAGAAGGAGAATGAAAGTATGGTGTCTTCCAGTGGAGATTTGATGGCGGGTTTTGTTGGGTAGTCTATGTGGAAGGCCCTGCGAATCATGGGTGTCACGGGAGCAGAGAGGAAGAATTTGACAGGGTGTTTGAGAGACAAAGATGAATTTATTGTGGTTGTGGAGGAAACTAGATGAGTTGTAGAAAATGCAACACAAGCAAGACCTATGCTATGTATGACCATTCCTTAGGGAACATACAAACTGTGATGGCGTGACGTCACAGAAAGTTTACATCCGGGTCCTCAAAGGTACAAACACAGTATGGCGACTAATAAAAATAATAACAGGTACGTACATCTCTGCAATACAATCGATACTGTGTCAAAAGTATACACTTTCATAGTTACAAATTATAATTTTAAAATGATTCCCTTTTGTTTCAGAGGTTAAAGATGTTACAGACATTAATATCTTTATATTTACAATTGTTTATTGTTGAAGCCAGCTTGCGAAAAGGTGCTGTCCCGTCAAACGTACCCGTTTTATTTTTTTGCTCACATGTAGAAATCCATGTTGTGAAAAAGTTATTAATAGATAAATGATTTTATTGTGTCATGTTTCTGTTATACATGAAAAAGCTGTTCGCAACACTATTTAATATAACGAAATGTGGACCTAATCTGGCCAGACCACGACCGCTCGTCCATGGCTTCGTTGGTAGATCACCAACACTTATCTCAATAAGTACTTGTATTTTTTGTTCTTTACTACGCATATCTTGTTTTAAAGGAATGCTATAAACCATTGTGTTACACGTACAAGCAGATCTACACTTGTACGTACACGTATGACTGCCGATATTTCTCGAAAAATGAAATGGTGAAATCGTTCAGTTTTCGTGCTGCAGAGTTTAGTGTTTAATTTTCTGTCGTTTTTATTCTGCGGGTTGCTATGTGAAGTCTCAAATTGAAGTGATATTACTTTTAAATATTTTGAATACATGTTAGATTGACTGCATGTAGATTTATAAATACAGATTAAAACATAAAAAAGTAACTGTAAACTGACTCATTTGTATATCATAAACTCAATTCCAAAATATTTGACGAAAAAATTATCAAGAGTACTTAATTTTGTGACTCTGAAAAAGGTCGAAATTCGGGATGTCGACAGTACGTAATATGGCTGCCGTGTGCTTGGGTTATATCTACGAAAGCATATTCTATTTTTGTCATAATCACACATAGTAATTATAGTGTTTTCCCAAGTAAGACTTAGAAAATAGTATCGCTTATTAAAATATCAGTATGTTTTTCTCGTGGCGGTCGAACATGAATATCCTATGTTTATCTATATATTATTGTTACATGGAAGTATTTTTTAATTATAAAAGTAAAAAACATCTTAACGTGTACACGTAAAAAATAGGCTCGAAAGATGCCAAATCATTCTGACCTCTATCGAACATCGTCGCGACAATCTCGAAGTAACACGAGAGTTGTGACACCAAGAGAAAAAAATTCGTAATCAAAACATGTGGTCGAACTCACCAGACTGGATCTACAAAGAAAATAATGCTTGCACATTACAATATTTGATACACACAATATTGTCATACGGCCATGTGTGAATTAAATGTTTCAAATACTCGCACTGCGGACATATACCAGCACGATTTGCTCATATTTGTCAGTAGGAAAATGTAAACAAACATATTTGCGCCTACGTATACGCTATAGTTACCTCATTCACCACGTGCAGGTCGTGTGAATGTCAGTCACGTGATACGATTCCGACAAAACCCGAAGGTACTGAACATGGAAGTTATTGAAGGCGCTTTATTCAAAACCAGGAATATATGATCCCTAGATTTCGGCTCTCTCATAGGCCGACATATGCTTTTAGGGAGCTAAATCATCAAGTTCCATGTCCATGTTCAAATACCAAATGTTTAAATGTTCAAATAATATCATGGTGTTCAGTTTTTTCTCTCTGTAACTTAACAAGCTAACGTTAAGCTGTAACAAACCTAGATAAGTTTAACCGTAACATAACATAACTGGATCTTGCTATCCATTAAACACTACATACTTTTTCATTGAATTTAGCACTTACATGGATTCAGTTAAGTGATAAGGCCAAAAATAACAATGCTGAAATGATATAGCTTTCTTTCGACCACGCAAATGTAATGCCAATAAAATAAGCTTAGTCGTTAGGTCACTTTCTACCACAATAAACAGTGTTATTCAACTCTAAGAGTATCAGATAAACGATGCAGCTGTTGATTAACAATTTGTTTATAACACAAGTGGTATAAACTCCGTACGCATTCTAATTGACTGACACGGCGAGCTTTGACTGATCTACTTATTTCTCAGTGTCATGTCGACATTTTTGTCAACGTCATCAATAATTGAGTGACGTCACGCTATTTTGTGATCGCCGCTTGACGTCAAAACTGCTGTCGGAAAGCGTACAGTAAGTAACGTGGTCGTTGTGTCAAAAACTTGACGTTTTCATGCGTGATGTAGGCTAAAAATATTTGTGTAACTCGTTTTGACGGAAAAGGGTTTTACTGGTTATTTTGGTAGATTTAACGAGTCTGAAACAGACTGAAACTTTATCGCAAATGACTTAATGATTATTTAACGGGAAGTAGACTAAGTTACACGGTTCTGTCGTGCGTATGCTTTTATAACGTAGTCCGACAATGAGTGGTGTAATGTTGAAGCAACTTGTAAACGTTAAACGCAATAAGAAGTTAAATGAGAATGTTTTATCCTACAAATGATCCAAATAAGAAGAATTTTATATCAATGGATTCTTCATCAAAGTATGACTTTTGAGTATTAATTAGTGCCTTTTTGCAGGTGAAAATATCACTACATCTTATTTGCATATTTCGGTAAACACACGTTACCATATTTTCGTCGTATTTCTATCAGCTAAAAGCATATATATATTTGTGGTAGAAACATGTCACACGACTCGTGGTTGTTTGGATTTATAATTTATTCCACACATGTAAGTTGTTGTTTTTTTAAATTACAAAAGTCACTTGCTAAAGCTCGTGTTTTTTTGTAACTTTTGAAATAGAACTCATTCGCGTGGAATAAATTCCATATCCGACAAGCACTCGTTTTGTAATCCTATATAATCAATATAATAATAATACACATGTTTGCTTATTTTGTCATTATTACATGTATACATTAAACGCAATTGGATATATTCAGTCATTGAACACCGCATCATCGAATTTGTGACTGTATCCATGTCAGTGTAGAAGTAAAATTCTGTTTAAGGTAATATTAGTTCAGCTTACCTGTGCCCATTAGTAACAATACTATCAATAACGATAGCATTGAACTTTTCTCCATCTCAGCACAATTGTTTCACAAGCTGATGTTGTCGTTTTGTACCAAATTTTAAGGATAGATCAGGATAAGTCAGACCAGCTCGATTTATATAAGACGCTAAATATAAAATCGTATAGTGTTCAGACTATTTGGTTCTAAACAATATAAAACTGGTCCCTGACTGTCGCTGGTCGCCAAGAAATGCTAACATCGTTTGAAAAATGTGTTGAAAAAGAACAATTGCCTCGTAAAAAGTAGGGATAATGCTGTCGCTATGCTACTGTCGCACAGAGGGGCCATAAAAAATCAATGTAGGATAAATGTACATTTCATTTTATGTTATGAAGAGATATTTTTTCTTTGCAGGATGAAAATAGATGGTGTTATTGCCTTAGTTAGAAGTTACGATCATAACTGTCTGATGGCTAAAGCCGATGTTGCATTCCGCCTATTCCGGACATATCGCTCTAATTATAATTTTTTCCCTTTTAGATGGCAATGATAATCCTATTAATGATATGTTAAGTGTTTACCTATTGGATGTTCTTCGCATAATTTTTGAATGAAATATAATATATCATTGAGTAAATAAAAATAAAGATAATGATATAGAGGTGTTGACATAACTTATTAATTTGTAAATGATCTAATCCTCAGCTGACGGTAAAAGATATAGCCAAGAAACTATTTTATCAGAGTTAAATCTAAAATGGGGAAAAGAACAATTTACACACATTTGGAATTTTCTGTGTGGATTTACATGGTATGATAAAATTAAACTTTGATAAACGATAATGACACTTAAAAAGACTGTTAAAGCTAGGAAAAAACCTAATCTGACTCCAGTAGGTAAAGTCCATCTGATCAAATCACTAATTATTTCATTTTTTAATCATTTCTTTCTTTCATTACCTAATTCATTGACAAAAATTAAGTCTGATTATATTTGGATTTTTATGGCAAATCAAAATAAGTAAAGTTAAAAGAGATGTAAGAACTCTGGATTATGCTCATGACGGATAAAAAATGATCAATATTAAAATTTTTGTTGACTCTTTTAAACGTGGATGGATTAATCGTCTCTATCGATCTTATGGGAAATAGAAAACACTTTTAGGGAAGTCAGTAGATCTAAATAAGCTTTTGAACATTGGATATTATTGAACATTATAAAGACAGTGTCAAGAAAATATTAGTAATACCTTTTGGAAAGATGTATTAAATGTGTGGGTAAGATTGGATAGTTCATGTAAGACGAAGGCGACGTAAGGGAGGTCACTCTTGCTTACACAAATTTCGCATAATAGAAGGTATAACTATGCGTTAGCACAGTATATAATCTCAATGGTATGAAACAAATTATTTATGTTATTGGTGACTCTAAGGATTTATCTTCTATCGCTTTACATTCTTTTAATGAGTTTGTTCAAAAATGTGATATTAACACTTGTTTTCTCAAATATAATGGAACACTCCTTGTGGTAAGGGAATGTCAACAAACATTTGATACCACAGAATGTAACCTTATACGACCAAAGGGTTTTTAAGGTCTGTTAAATGCGCGTTTTAAGTCACTTCCAAAGGTAAAGAAAAATGGACTGACGCTTTTTTGATTAGACAAATATAATTGGTTTAAAGTCAAAAGATGCTCCATCGCCGACAGAGCTTAAATGGTATTCATCATTTGAACAATAGTTGGTGTTTTATCGTGTATATATATATGCCTAATTAACACAAAAAACATAAAATAATTCATTCCGCCTTTGGTGCATGCGCAATCATTACTTCAATCCATATAGGATATAGTGTCACGGAATTTTTTCGGGATGCAATTAATTATTTTTCGTATTTTAACTTGAAGTAAAATTAGAAGCTCAAACTTTTCAATGGTAGTAATGGTGTAAAGTAAGTAATTTTTGTAACTAAAGAAAAATACTAAATCGTCTGCTACCGTTTTTGATAGTGAACAAAATACCATTTGTCAGCGGTGGAGCATCTTGAAATGGTATTCATCATTTGAACAATAGTTGGTGTTTTATCGTGTATATATATACGTCTGATTAACACAAAAATAATATAAAATACCTTATTTTACCTTTGGTGTATGCGCAATCAATACTTCATTCTATATAGGATATAGTGCCATGGAATTTGTTCGGGATGCAATTAATTATATTCTTATATTTTTAACTTTAAGTAAAATTAGAAGCTCAAATTTTTCAATGGTGGTAATGGTGGAAAGTAAGTTACTTTTGTAACTGAAGAAAAATACTAAATCGTCTGTTCCTGTTTTTGATAGAGAAAAACTACCATTTGTCGGCGGTGGAGCATCTTTAACATTTCTAGTCTTTCGTAAAAAATCAAGACTGCAATGGTGACAATTTAGAATCTCGTATCATATCTTAACTACAAACTCTTTTCTGCCCAAAGCTAAATTGTTAAACAATCCTTTTTGTGACCTATGTAACTCAGAAAGAAAATCTTGAAGGATTTGATATATTATTGGAAACCAGGATGCATTATTTATTCTATTTTAGACTTATCAATTAATTGTAAATCTCACTGATTGTAATAGTCCAGCCTTCAAAATTGACAACCAAATCATTTTGCTTAAATAAAAATATATCTACAGCTCTAGATGTCAACACAAATTATTAAATTTATATTCACATATTTCCATTTGCTCGGGACTGACACTACATTTTGTATATAACCTTACTAACCGTTGAGGGTATTTATGAGACCATAATTCTCCTATAACTCCCGTTGGTTAAATGATATGTAGAACATGTTTCATGACGTCGTTCTGACCCGTGACGTCGTTCTGACAACGTATGACGTCCTAGAGAAATCGACGTCTCAGCTGGCGTCTCAGGTCTTCTAGAAATGGCGAGGTTTACACTCACGCTGCCAGACATATTTGATGAAGACGACTCAGATTCTCAGCACGATATAAAGAATTTGTCATCAGACAACGACATATAAGTGACCATTGATTTCGAAGCTTTAGAATGTTTACAACCAATTGCAATTATCGAATCCTTAGCTGCTTCGGATAGTAACATATGTGTTTACTATTTGTTTGTTTACAGACTGGAACATGGAGAAGTATGGACGGTTTGTCGATATGGAGAGCATCGATGTAGCTACGCTGAGCTCTCCCCCTCTGCAGAAGTTCTACTGTGAAGCAAGACCAAGTAGAGAAAAGAACGAACTGTATGGCAGTTATTAGCACTGAAGTTGCAATCCCCAGACATTTGGTCGACATAAAAAGGGACGTGGACATTGTTCGCGACAAACGTTAAATGGGGTTCTAGATGGGCTCTTTAAAGGAAGAACAAGGTTGGGTTTATCAAAACCGGTAGCACACAAGAAAGTAATAGAGTCACACGACAAAATAACCACTTACCTGAAAAATGCGTCAAATTGTCCCATAATCATCCGTCACTGTGTCTGATACATCCTCGCAGTTCACTATATCTCCCGAGGTACAGAATTTCACTACCAACTCAAACTGAATGCGTTTGCTTTTCACAACGACGGATAAGGTGAATTTGTGACGCTAGATCACGAAACACAAGAGATAAACCATCTAATGGAAGGAATTAAATCCGCATCGGTAGCTCAAAAGCGCACGTATGCCACAAACACACCCAGCTGCCCCGTTAAAATATTGCAGTTACTTATTTTAAAAACTGACCCAAACGCGATTAGCTTATTTAACCAGTTCTTAAAGGATTCTGTCACCCGTCCAAAAAGTGAAACTTGTTAAAGTAGTAAGCCTTTAGCAAGAAAGACTTTCTCCAAATTCCTGCCTGAAATTTGTAAGGTTGCCGCCGTCGAAACAAAATACACCCAAAACTGTCTCCGAGCAACAACCATTCAATTTCTTAGTGACGGGCTACGAGGCTCGACACATCATGGCACAGAAACGAATCCTCTCTGCGTTCTAATAGCAGAACGTTGTCTACAACTCAGAAAAAATCCTTGAATGCTGCTCTGTCCACTGTAACTGGTGACGGGAAAAAGATCATTCAAAACTCAACACCAGACACGTCATCCGTCGTTGTTACTTCTGTCATGCCGACTGAACAGGACGCATATCACGAGAACAGTTTCTCAGGTGATAGATAGGCCTACATGTGAAGCTGCGATTCCGGCAAATAACACATGCACACAAATTAACCATACAGTAACTCAGGGTTTCTTCAGCAATGCCACATATTCCGAGTGTACCTTCAATTTTCATAACATGATGAACTAGGGCCAAATCACCGTAACGTAACGCTACCCAAATTGGAACACTTTTTGAAGATAATTGTGAAAAACTTCTAACGTGTGCATGGATCCTGATTTTTCACTTAACTTTTCACAAATAGATCCCTTCAGTTTTAATTTCATGATTTGTTTACTTATCAGCAGTGAATATATTTTGAAATAGAGAGCTTGAAGCATGCCCGGTTTAGCCCCGTGTTTCAGCAGGTTCGAGTACCCAAATGGAACACCTCCTAAATATAGTTTGATTAACAAATGTATAGAAATCATAAAAAAAATGTTTGAATTCATTTAACAAAGTTCAAACATTTTTTTTAGTTTATTTAAATCAAATATCTGTCAAAAATATTCCATTGTGCATTTGTTCTTCTTGTTTTAAAATATATGGTGTTTTTAGGGTTGTCGCTTTTTAACATGACGCATTTTTGTGTGCTACCAAGATGTGAAAAACAATTGTTCGACTTTATTCGGAACAATAATTGTGGTTTTATTTCAAAATATTATATATATACTAAAGATGTAACATATTAAATAAAATGTTTGAAGTTTACTGATGATTTTAAGGTTTTTTTCCATGGACTATTTTGTTTTGCCGCTAATGTAATTTGGACTACTTGTGACGTCACAAGATTGCTTCAATGACGGGCAGCGGGAAATTCGATTTGTTGATAGCGATAACTGTGTACATTACATGTTGGGTTTTTAAAAAATAATACGAAACGGAAATATAAGCATTAAACTGCCTTCTTGGGGGATTTATGGTCTTATAATTCTCCCAGGATTGCAGATCAAATTGAATAACGTGCGTTAATTCGCTATTGTATTGTATCATGATCACTAAAAAGTTAGAAAAATATATAGCATCAATAACGAAGGGGAGAAAGATAAAAACGTAGCTGAATGGAAATAAAATGGGAGAAATTAATACAGATTCTTGACTAAGTGTTTGAAGGCAACATGTATAAGTATTTTCTTCATTCAAATGTGTAGATATGATCCTTCTCATGACTAAAACAATATATATTTTATATGTTCATATCTCTCGTCTTCTTCTGATCTCTCGTCTTCTTCTGATTGCCTGTGTTGTTTATGTATGTATGTCTGTTATGTCATTTTTTTAATTTTTTTTTCTTAAACGCAGTATGAATGAGTGAGAGAATGTCACATTGAGTAAATGAGAGTGAAATGAATTACAAACATACAATTTAATTAAGGAATTTAAATGCTGGTGTACGTATGAGTGCATATAATTATGTGCTTATTTACTGTATTGAAGACTTTAGAAAAAATAAAACAATTACGAATAATAGCATGCAACATTAATTTTGTCTTTTACAGTAGTCCTCTGGATTTACTACATGCATATATCCCAAAATTTCGATAATAAGTCTGAATCGAAAATAAGCCGATCTTGAAAATAAGCATTGGATTGTTTTAGGTGTTGTTATTTTATAAATATATAAATACAAGCATATGTGTAAATGAATGCATATTTGTATTGATAAATAAGCCTTGAATTCCCTACAAAAAGAATATAAATGGATAATTATCGAGATTTTAGAGACTCGTCATTGATATGTACTGTTATATTACGTTCGTATGATAATGATTTGATTTTGAAACATTTATGTACTAATACCAAAATGAAACTTTAGAAATATCTCATCAATTATTCTTCCTTCTTTAATTTAACTCCATACATACTGTGGACCTACATATTGCACATAAGTAAGTATTCATGCCAAGTATTTTGTAGAGATTTAAATAGCCATTACCCTATACAAAACCTCACACCGCAATCTATCTCTGCATATATATTAATAGTTATTTAAATAAGCGGGAGAAGTTGATCTTGCCATTGCCTGTATTGTAGTTTGACAAGATTTCGTAATTGAATACATATGTAAACATTCACTTTTTAAATGACACCAAACCTACCAGACCTGTTTTCATATTGAAATATCAAATGTGAGTCATTTTACATTG
Organism: Argopecten irradians; assembly: GCF_041381155.1. NCBI lineage: Eukaryota > Metazoa > Mollusca > Bivalvia > Pectinida > Pectinidae > Argopecten > Argopecten irradians. Next base: position 18,627,979 of record NC_091148.1, on the reverse strand, counting down.
CAATTTTGACGCGGCGTACGCGTATGTACTTAATTATAGCCACAGAAAGGAAATGAACAAGATAGGTTCCACTTATTATTATTCCCCTAAATACACAAAAAAACATGTGCAAATAAAGGTGCTTTTCTAAATTCGTATTTTGATATAAGTATCAATCACTTTTTGAATGTTTGCTACAAACAAAGTACAGGTATTGCTTTATATTGTAAATTTGTATACTACATAGTTATCTGCACTTGCGGGTAGGTATTGATCGTGACGTCATGCGTTTGAGAGCGTAACGTCATACATGTACGTTTCGGTGAAAATGACGTGAGTTGCGCTAACAAAATAATGACGTAACAATCGCTACCTACCCGTATGGGAGCTAACTCTGTAATATGGAAAGACGGAATACCTTACAAATTCTGTTTTAACGTAAACAACTTATTTTCGTGGTAATTTGTTTTGGCTTTTGTATGTCTATTATTACTTGTTCGTGGCGATTTGACTTCGTGATTTCTACTTGCCCGCGAAATGTAATCACACTCGAATATTAGTTGGTTTATAGTAACGTAAAGTTAATCTGGAATTGTATATTACATTCGGTGTTTATTAACTCGACCAATGGGACTAATTCACCAATGGTGTTCTTATATGGTAATACCACGGCACCGAACATGGGTTAGTTTATATGAAATTTGATTAAACAAGGACATATTACATATGTACTACATACATATGATAGGTTGGGACAGGAAACAAGTACAATGTACGTAATATGCTAATCAATCTCCATAATTTATATAATATATACGCATTAGACAGTACTGATTATATCTACTATAACTTTATTGTGGTAAGGTGCTGGAGTAAGAAAACGGAATTGAGTAAAATGGTCTTATGCTTTTTAACCATACAAAGGCTACATAATGCACATGTAGCTAGTCAGATGATTTGGTGAGAAGACGAAATCGGTCATAGTTTGTTCAATTAAGGCACACAAACTGGGTCTGGACAAGTATGCAACCAATACATGTATAAAACTAATATTAACTTTGAAAATAACAATATGATAGTTCTGATGAATACATTTGTATTTATATCTACTTTACACGGTTCTAGCGACTAATAAACTTTTGCACCACAACATGTCAATAAAATATATTGAAATGAAATGAAAAACATTTAAATTGTACTTATTTGGGCATATACGGGTTATTACCATAGAGTAAAATATTAACATCATAATCATGGGGCATATTTCTAAAACGTAACATTCTTATTCGTCGGTAAATGGGACAATAGAGAAGTAAATGTTATGAAGTTTCGTCAGATTGGTCACATGGAGACTGATGACCTATCACAAGATTGCGGTGATATAGATAAGCATTTAGGGAACTGTAATGCTTTCTAAGACGGGAATGGTGAATCTAGCTATGTCTAATTTTACAATATAGTATCAGTATTTGCATTTATATCATGGGTTATAAATTTGTGGAGAAGGAAATGTTTTCCTCAGATTGGTTACATGAAGAACAATAACTTGCGATAATATAGATGAAAGTTTAAGGAACCTAAGACGGGAGTGGTGAATCTGTCAAATTGTACAAAGATAAAAGTAATGGGGGCAGTTGGGATATCAGTATTGGTATTTATAACATTTTGAATACTGTTAGGAAGTTTTGTGGTCGCTCTCGTATTTAATCGTGATTGTTTTCTTTATTGTTTGATGGCAGATGCGACTTATGCTGCCTTTCATGCCTTGTCAATACAGTTCTTGTGGAGAGGTCTCCACGATTATCCTTTCAGGTTTTAAATCTACTCGACATAAACTAGAAATACATGGTTATCGATGAATTAAATGATGTCGATTTTAGTAGATGTATATTGATATATCCCTCGGTTTGATTCTCAATGCAATGTATTGTTAAATTAAGGAATGTTTTATTGAACTATAGAAACATTTGATACCTCTTACATATATCCACGTGTCTTTTGCATAAATGATTAAAAAAATAATAATACATGTTAAATATAATAGTTCTTTCGTTTCCTATTAAACTATTTTTAAATCCAAATAATTCTTTTGTTGCTTTGTCGTGAATTTTAAAGACCCTTACATTCAATATACTATGGCTAAACCTACACACATTTTTAAAGGATCATAACTTAATCGAAACGGCATGTACTTTTTGAAACGTAACTTCAAACGAGTTTAATAACTTTGCAGTCTCGAAAATGATTTATCAACCGTTGGTAATTCACTTATCATAACCTTCTGAACAATTCAATTGATTTAAATTGAATATCAATTTCCATAACGCGGGTCGTCTTATGGTTCCCACCGTCGTCCTAATTGCTGCGTAATAGTTGTCTATTACTTCGCTTTGCGGCAAAACAGTGAATTGGGGCTCTAATGGTGGATGCTGTAGCTACATCGTAGGCCATGTATATGGATGTTTTGAAAGTAGAAATGTTATTGATACATATCTTTTAAAATTTTGTTTATGTAACTCAGTGGGCCTTTAACGCGGTGTATTACATAATAAAGTCTAATGCATGCTATGATAATAACAGAATACACATCATTCGAGAAGAGCTTACCAACCATAGTGGTGTTCTTTTAAGTCGCCAGGAAGGCATAAAGAAAAACGACCGTATAGGTAGGTTACTATTTATGTTTTTGTTCACTTTTTGAAAGTTTTGGGTTTTTCTTTTTTTTCATTTGATATAAGTTAAACGAATGATTAATCACAAGACTATATATTATTGTTCCTCTTCAATTATGCGTAAGTATATACAAATATATGCATGCGTTCATACGTTTATGAACTTTTTACAGTTAGGGAAAAACAAAACAAATATTTCTTAACAAAATTAGAGTTGACTTCAACTAATAGAAATCTGCATTTATATAAACACACAGTGGTGAACTTATTTTAAACAATTCAATATAAATTTGTTCAATATATAACATTTATGTTTTTAATATGTCCGATACTGTTTGCTTCGTGAACGATTCGTCGTATAGCATCGCCGACTTGGTACATTGTATGTAGTAATTTCAAGGTTCCACTGATACTTGATGCGATTAGTGTTGAAATCAAAATTGATAAAAAGAAAAAAAATAAGAGCTATATTTTAATAACAAGCAATACCTACCCACAACGCCACAAGGCTAGATAGCTCTTTGATATCCAAAGACAGAACACACACCAACAGAATCTTATTTGATAGAACATTGAACACATTTTTGTTGATCTTTGAATTCATTTAACATATATTTCTATTTGCTCGGGACTGACATAATATAACCTTACCAAACAAAAACGGAATTTTTATTGGCGAATCGAGGCCAGTTACCTTACTTGAAATCGACAGGTGGCGCTTCGGGCGACCCGGTCCAAGTTGGTTTCCGGTAACATTACGATTTTAGACGATTTCGTCAACGATTTTCTGCGTCTCTTTTATCGCTAAAAGTCGTTATCCTGAATGAAACTTTGCCGGTAACGATGTCTTCAGACAAGTATGGAACATGGACAATTGATCAACTTAAGTGTGAACTGAAGAAACGCAATGCGAAAGTGTCTGGGCGTAAAAAAGAACTGATTGAAAGGTTAGCTTATGTACTGTATGTAGGGCCTATGTATAACGTAAACAAAGATGGTCTGATGCGCTCATCCTGTTTTGGTTTTTGACAAAGGTCGCTAGTATTATCAATTAATCATACTTGCTGTAAATAATAAACAAATAAAGAATTATTATGGCTGTTTTAGATTCATGGCGTTATTTGATCTTGTTTAAAATACGTCTGTATTCGGTAGACTTGTGTAAGTCCGACTGTGCTTGAACGCATTGTAAATTCTTATGGGGGATCGTCAAGTCGATATCATCGCAGCTATGCAGCCTATCTATTTTATCCAGACATGATTATTTAAAATTTCTTTAAAAAATGTTTATAAAATACAAGATCAATATAAGATAGTGGACTGCTATTGTATGTAAATTTGCCTGTATAATGTAATCATTTGTGAACATATGATAACACCCCTTGTTATAGATATAGACTACTACCGTCTACTGTAAATTTGTTGAGCTTCATAGCTAAAAACCACTCAATATTTGAACTACAAGAACTTGTTTAATGGCTTGAGTTAATTTATTGATAGCTATAGTAGTAGTATTAGCTTCAATTGCAATTTCAGACTGGAATCATATACAAGAAATTTCAACTTTGGCAGCAATAATGACGTCAGAATGGAAGATTTCAAAATGCAGCTTCCAGATGAAGCAGGGTATTGTGACCTGAACAGTGACAGAAAATTCCCTAATGTAACAACTGCTAATATAAACACTTACCTTGAACAATATGACAAATCTATTGAGAAGGTATCGATGAATATGTACAAAGAGAAATACCTCATGTACATGCGAAGTGTTAGTTATAATGATATGTTCTTTGTAAGAAGTTCCTGTCATGCTGAAATGTCAAAATCAGTAGCTTACAAAATTGATGTTTCATTTGATTCTGATGGGCATGACAATGCACGCCGAGGTTATGCCGTATATATTGATGACGTCACATAACTGCCTAGCGCGCGTGTGTGAACTGTCTTACACCCCTGCGTAACCCGAGTGAAAGATTTTGGCCGGTCAATCCGAGGCTTGCCGACGGTTGACGGCCAAAATCTTTCACGAGGTTGGAGATGTACCCATGTAAGGTTATTTTTCTCCCATACTTAGTAAAAAAAAACTCCACTTGGCTTTTTCATCACACCATTATCGCAGGAACGTCGTTATGCGTCAAAATTTATGACGTCATCTACAGTAAGCGCCGCAGTTACGTCGCATATATTGATGACGTCACGTAATTGGCTAGCGTGAGAAATGAGGTCACTACCAACTTACCAAAACTGTGGACAGACGGCGGACTTGCAGGTTGGCAAAATACTATAGTCAGAATACTAATAGATGAAATATGTAAAAGTCTATTACGTTTCTGAAACAAAAGTAAAATGTTTCTTAAAACAATATCAATATTTTTTTATATCCATGGCCGGGGATGTGGTTACAGCATTAAATAAAAACACTTTTTGAGTAATCTACGTCATCATTGACGGTTCATTTCACTGCATTTTTGTCTCAGTAGGCTATGATAAGTGTATAATTACGGGTAAGCTTGGAACGTTTGCGAGTTAACAAAATTGTCAAATTACGTTTTAGAGTCCTATATTACAAATTAAAATTCGTTTTGGTTTATACGATTCAGGTGTGTAACTTTAAAAAGCGACGATACCAGAATAACAAAAGATCAATTCATATAGAATTCTGATATGGTTGAATGGTTTAACATAATACAATGTAAGGCCTACTATATTACATATGTACACAATGTAGATGTGTTTGCATTTCTAAAGAGTCGAACTTTTTGAGTTCAACAGAGTTTTGAATAGGTTCATTGTACTATGTTTAAAATTAATTCAATTCAGTATACAGTGACTGTGAATCACGGCTATATTTGTAATGAAAAGACTTCTCAGAATCAAATCTATTTTGGCAAACTCATTGTCAGTTAAATGTGCATGTGCCATACTTTTTATATTCACGGAAAAACGTTATGTATTGTTAAGCGAACAATCATTATAGCTGTATTGACGTCTTCCATGTAGTGAAGTATATAGATACGGCCAAACCATGAAGCCAATTTGTGGTCTACAATTTCATTTCACATACCGTACCGTAAGCATGATCTTTGTACTTACTGTGATAATACTGTTTCTATTTATTGTATGTAATATCATTTATCATTCGTCATTGGTTTTTTATGAACAACTTTATTTTTATTCATTATAGTATTATTAATTCTATGAGCTGAAATATTTTGTATAGATACTTATATTATTATGTTATTTGTAACTAATACTTTTACTAATCCTGAGGACCCTGAGGGAGATTAGTTCTTGGCTAAATCAGGTTTCTATCCTCGGTAAATCAAGTTTATTATTATTATTATTCACATTTTTACAGTGGTATTAGTAAGTGTAAAGTGACCAGGTTTGTTTTCATCTAAACATGCATAAGCCATGAAAACAATAAAAAATTTTATAGACACATGTTTGCTTATTTTAATGAATTTCACAGCTTAATTCATACAACATTATAAATTTCAATAAATTACAGACGAAACAATAGCCTGTCAAAATTGTCGCGTTATGGTACTCACAACTTTAACTGTTCAGTAGCTGACTTATAAATATGCTATCATTAGCCGCTGACGTCATTGTCCTCATACAGGAAGTAATTTGGGAATTGTACTGGTTTGATAGTAAAGTGTAAGTCTGGACACGAACTCTTAAAGATGCTCCACCGCTGACAGAGCATAAATAATATTCATCGTTTGAACAATGATTGGTGTTTAATCGTGTATATTTATGTCTAATTAACACAAAAAATAACATAAAACAATTTATTTTACCTTTGGTGCATGTGCAATCAGCACTTCATTCCATATAGGATATAGTGCCACAGAGTTTTTTCGGGATGCAATTAATTTTTTTTTCATATTTTTAAATTGTAGTAAAATAAGAAGCTCAAACCTTTTAATAGTGTTAATGGTGTAAAGTTAGTAATTTTTGTAACTGAAGAAAAGTACTAAATCGTCTACTCCTGTTTTTAATAGTGAAAAAAATATCATTTTTCAGCGATGGAGCATCTTTAACCTGTATCAGAAAATATTGGGTGATCGATGCGCGTTTTGAGCCCAAAGTCTGTTCAATGTACGCACGCTGTTATTGCATGTTGTGCGAACATACAGCTACACCTTTTGATAAGAGTTAGTCCAGAGTATGTGTGTAGTTTCGATATAGACGGAAACGTTTACGTTACATTATCTTTTTCTCTATTGTGAAAGAAACATGACATGTCGTGTAGATCAAAAGTAACCGAGCCAAAAGTTGGTGTTAATTAAAATATTCAAGAGAAGTTGGCCAGTCATTTAGCCAATCAGATGGTAGACGATTCAAATTGCATGTTGTTATTTTTTCCGTCCTTCCGTAAACAATTATATTACTCAGAAAATTCACAAGGGATTTTGTACTATATTTCCATTCTACTTTCTGTTTCCCGTTTAATCTATGTTAAACCAGATGGGAATATATCAGGCTATGAACTCTCATCTGGTCAAGCGTATAAATATTTAACGTTTCCGTCGCGTCACTGACAATATATACAATGCATATTTACGCCTACACAAAGAGGTCAAATAATTTCAAAAGTGGCTTTAAAGCTATGCGATCCTAAAATTCCAATAGTATTATCGTGTTGACAAAATATCATGTACTAAACATATCACATAGTTTTCACTTATTCGTTTGTTTCAAACCGTTTTGGGCGGAACTATATTCAGAAGTTGATGGAATGGCTGTTCCGTTTATTAAACGTGGTGACGTCAAGACAAGCACAAGCGGGGAAACAAATAGATATATCTTTATAGTGTTGAATTGGAATGATCGTAATGGAAATATAAGTAATAAACTGTTACCACATTGGACATACAGTTGATATGAAACCCATCCGTTAGAAATTTAAATATTCATGCCGCCCGAACGGGTATGGCAAGTCAAAAGCTCAACATTCCCAAAAATATTTTCAATAAATAATTATATATGTTCAATATTTTTCAATATGTATATGTGATAAAATTATCTTAACATATAAAGATCAACAATGCAAAAAGTCAATACTCTATCTCTTACGATTTTAGGGTTGCTCTACCATTTATAACAATATATATGTTCAATACATTTCAATATGTACGATGTTTTAAAAATATATATGCCATAAAATGCATATATATGTTCAATAAATGTGCAAAAATCTATACATTCCATAATTTGCATTCTTGGTAAGATTTTTAACAACGGATTTCATTAGCTGTTACATGTAACTTGGCTGCACCTTCAGTTTGGCAACGTGCACCTGATTCTGGTTTGGTGCAGTCGGGTTTGTACTGAATAGAAAAGATGCAGATATAGGTATATGGCTTTCCACTCTCGAATGAAATTTGAATTCGTGACACTCTGCTAGATTTACCTGTCGGTGCAGCCATGTTGTACTTCTACAACCAATGAAATACCTTGTTACAAACCTTACCCTATATGATTTTACCACATTTATTGAACACATATATGCATTTTATCACATATGTATTTTTAAATTATCACATACATATTTAAAATATCACACGTATAATTGAACAAATATTGAACATATAGATATTTTTATCATAGATATACATTTATATTATTATCACATATATATCTGAAAAATATTGAACATGTATATTTTCTTATTTTATTGAATATATATATATATGTGTGTGATATTTTGGACTTGACATAAACGAACGCCATTCTATTTATATTTCTTCCGGATGGGTTTTATATCAACTGTATATTCAATCTGATAACAGTTTATTGCTTAAATGTTAGCCATTGTACTACATGCATACACCTTGCTATGTGATATATACATGCATTTAGAGTCATGGGATTGTCATAATAATTATGTTGTTTCAGTGTAAAACAGAGTAAATATTCATCTTCCATTTGATCTTTCAATGGCGGGTGTCAAGATCCATCTGGAATCACTTGTTTGTAAAGTATGTTTATAACGAGGATAATGTAAAAACTAAAAATCATATGTCCAATAACTCGGGATTTTTTTTCTTCAGTAATTGATTAAAAAATCATCATATTAATGAACTTGCTGTAGAAATCATTGAAAAGGCACAGACAAACATGTATGATGCCTTACAACCAAAACAGAATTGTGTACTCTTAAAGTTTTTATATTTATGTTTTATATAAATTTGGATGAAACAAATATCTGCAGAAATAATTTTAAGGTTTCTAACAACACTGTAAAATGATTATATTGCTTTTTTAGAATGTTATAGTCTTACCATACCAAGGGACTGGTAACGAATTCTCAGAAAGCAAAATAATAAACCAACACATTCTTTAAATAAAGTGATAGACTACATTGAAAATAATTGTAAAATTACAATTAAATATTTTAACAAATTATTATAGGCAAACATAAAACATAACCAACAGCTAGTCAAGGAAATGGTAATGAGGTTTTACGATTGAGTTTAGTTGATGACACATGTCAAAGTTATTACATATCTCCTAGCTTTATTCTGATAATACTATGGTTCAGAATTTCTAGTTTGATGTATTATACGCGTATATGAGAAAAAGGACGACAAATATATCTTTCTTGTGTTCCACAAGGCAGTAGATTTTAGTTCCGTGAATAGCTTTTTAAATTTGCTCGATCAAATTTCTCATTTGGGATTGTGCTCGGGTTGCTTGTATATAAGGATTAACTTAATATATCTTTATATGTTATGATTATATAAACACAATCTGAGTGTACTCTAAAGAAATCACAAATCGATCTTTGTGTTAAATCTCCATAACTCTAAATATATATTTAAAGTAATCCTTGTAATTCAATCAACTTTGGGGACTCTTTTTTCTATGAAATCATTACGCCATTATCTCAGCCAATTAAAAGCGACGTCACATCGCCTATTGGATTTTACAAATGACAAAAGACGACGTCATTTGCTCCTTTATGGGCTAATAAAAAATTATGACAATACTCGTTGCAAAACTGAATGATTTTATAAAGGCTGTTTGTTACGATGTAATTACATTCATGCTATTATATAGATCTTGTATATATTTTGCCCATTTTATTGATTACAGACAAAAATACAGAAACGTTGTCTACACTGCGGTTATCGACGATGAATCAACTCGAAGAATGTATATTGAAATTCTATAAAAGAGAGATCCAATGTGATGTTGCTCCAGGTGAAATCACGTCAGCGCTCTACAAGAAACATTATATAGACAAAAGAACGTTTGATGATATCAATACCCAAACTCGTGAAGAAAAGAGCCGCGAGCAGATATGGAAAACATTAATGCCTAAACTAATCTCGTGCTGCTCCTTTGCTCAGGTTTGGGAAGTTCTTAGCTGTTCCGGATACGAGAAGTTATCGATGGAGATATTGCTGAGATATTGGCACTGTTCATTCAAATCACATGTTGGGCGTGGACTAGGTCGTTCTAAATGTGGTAAGCAAGATTACTTTCTGTTTTTAAAAGTTTGTTTTCATGATCAAGTGTTTAAAAAACCGCATAGAGAACTTAGGAAGAGATGTGAGCACTTTCGGGGAAAATATGAAAATGCCATTAGCGTTGAAAAAAGAATGGAAATTGCAGATCGCTATGCAGTTTGCCTGTGTATTCTCATTGATATGAAGGCATTGGAATTTACACAAAATTTACCAACCCATGATCTGTTCGATAGACTAGAGAGAATCCTTCCAGAAACTTCGAATTCCCTGCTAACCGAAGTTGCACTTTTCTCCCGAAAAGCCATTGCACATGGTATGGTTGAAAATTTGGATGAAGGGCGCGAATGTATGACCAAAGCGCAAGTGGCTGCATTCAACATAGATCAACAAACAGTATGTGTACAATATGCTTTACATCCAAATTCACTTCCTTTGCATGGAGGTAAGCAGCAGTCCAACGTCAGAGGATATTAGCAGAATACTGCTCGCAGCTGAACGCTTCCTACATAGTTTAGTCACCCGAGCGAAGGCGCACTGTTCTGGTACAAGATGACAGTACTTCGAATAGCGTGCTTCCTCCTCGGAATCAGCCACAAAGGCATTATTAATACAAACCAAAGGATGGAAAAGAAACACATGCTGGACGCAAAACGTTTTCTAGCAGTTATTGACAAGCACTGGGATGGAATCGAATTCATCCGGAAACTCTACTATCATGTATGCAGGGCACGAATTCAAGAACTGGAGCTGCAATTCGTTTCAGCTGAAGGAAGGGAAACTGAAGCGTATCAAAGATCCATCGAATGTCTAAAGGCTGCGGTTGAGAGATTACAAATCACTATCGCAGAAGATGGACAAGGACACTTCCGAGAAACACCTTTTGCTGCGAAGTACTGTCAGATGTTATGCAATATCATAGAAAGAGCTTCGCGTAATGAAATACGTGCTTTATAATGAAAAGGAACTAGCTTGCTTCCTGCTGCGATAGCCTGATCGGGTTAACGTTGTTTCAGATAGTCTTTCGTATCAATAAATTTTGTAGGTGTGCTTCTAGGATTAATCTTGCTACTTACACAGAAAGAAATTTGATAAGCATTTTTGGAGACAGATGCGTGGGACCTTTGGTATAAATTTTAGTGACAAATCATCCCTTGAAATACATCGAATTGACAAAATTTATAAGCGACTACTTCTATTCTGACCTGAGGATTGGTATTATAGGTAGTGTAGATGAACCTACCATAACGATTAAAATAAAAAGAAGAATTGGACCCGGAATGTAAAAGCCTATTTATCCTTTTATTCTCGATTATGTCGGTGTATCTCATGATTTAAATGATTCACATGACCTTATCGGAAATGCCTTCAAAAGTGAGTATCCCCCTCCTCTTGTTAAGTGGAACTTTCCAAAAAAAATTTCATTAAGTTTTAGCACTTTGAACATATCAGTCAAAAGTGCATGACATATACCGCTGTATTATGGTTCAGTTGAATAATGTTTTGTTATAGATATTCATGTGCATTTACATGGTATTTCATTTGGGAATAACAAAAAATATTAAAAATATTTATCATGTTTTGACATAATCTGGGAAATTCATTTATTACGTGTATTTACTGAAGACTTATTTTCAACATTAATATCCATGCTACGATTACTTTTATTGCCCCTGTTCCATAGAAACGTTTTTCCTTGATTTGAGGTGCGTGGTTTTCATTGAAGGACACGACAGTAACGTATAGGAAAATAGCAACGAAGTGACTTTAACTAATAAAACAGATGTCAAACAGCAAACCCACTATGGACATATTACATTATCATAGCTTGGGGTCAACGAAGATGATAATTTAGTCTACGGATGTCATTGGTCTCCATACGATATTGTGATCGCAGATTCCTGTGATAACACCTGTTTTATTTACATATACAAAACATTTACTACTGACATTTAGAAAACAGACTGGAAAGCCATTGATTTCGATTGTGTTGTTTGCTTGTTTATGTTGTTGTTTATGATATAATAATTATCTATTATGGCCTGGTTTAGAGTGCATTATTGTCTGATGGTATTGTCTAGGAAATAGAATAGTACCAGAGCCGACGACGAGGGTACTCTCACATCATGAGTCAATACTATGAGGCAATAGTGCCCCCTCAACCAGACCATAATGGGTTAATGGGTTTACTACATCACACTCACTTATGCATTAAACGTCCTTAAGTTGGCATTCATAGCCCACATGACAGAGACAAATTACACGAAGCGCTGTTGACTTTGCCTCTGTTCAGTTGGCATTCATATGGGCTATGAATGCCAACTGAAAGACGTTCAATGCTTATGTTTATATTTGGTTACAATTTTATGATGAAATCTCAAGGGATTTTGCTTAGTAATGTTACATAGTGGACTGCAATGAAAATACTGTATATCTATATACAACGCCTTAAAAGTAACGCAAGGACAACGCCATTTTTACACAATATTATTACGTCAAAATACGACATTTATAAGATCTGTATTTTCTCATACGAGATTCACTTTCATGAAGATAGAAATAACATTTGCTTTCTTTCCCGTACACCACAGCCTATCCCTATCTTGACGTCTTTTGTGCTGTGCAATGTTATAATGAGATCATGTAACGGTGACGTCACCATAAAGTCACGTTAAATCTCGCAATGCTTGCAAATAGTTCTCATGTGTGCAGCAAATCAGAATCCCGTATTATGTCATGTGATTTACTATTATTTACAGCGCCGTTACAATAAAAATATAAGCGTACATGTGGCGGCCAGTCTAGTAGGTGGTTCCGTTGATTGGTAGCTAGTCAGTTTGCATTATAGCTAGTCAGTCTGCCAACAACATTCAATAAGCTGTGTAAGCACGGCTCTCATTGGCTGTCGCTTCAATGTAGGGGCGGAGCTAAACAGTCGGAAACGTCTGTCGGTGATCACCAAGATCAGTAACGTGTACTGTACCAGTAGGCAGTATATATATATACATAAAATGATCGGAATCGTAAGCTTCATAATGTAAATAGATTACATTTTAATTACCTCATGTATAGACTCTGAATCAGCGCTACTCAGTGAAGTACGTATGGAAAGAGCTACTGTTGAAGCGGAAAAGTTAGTTAGAAGTTGTACGGAAAAGATATAACCTACTTCTGACTAATTATAACTTTACCGCTTGCAAGGTGTGGGAAACCAAATTGTGTGCAATGTACGACCGACCATCGTGTCTGGTCAAAATATATTTCGATAAAACACGGCTTTGGCACATACCTGGATGTTAGTAGGGGATGCTATTACAGCTGTATGTGTAGAGTTTTTAACTTTCGGCTAAAATCAACCGACATTTTGTAAATTACCGCCGCGCATGCGCCATCCTCCGAGAACATTACCTGTGCACGTGAGGGTCGCGCAAATATGAATAAAATTAAATTATAAGTATCTAGGAAATTCATTCAAACTCGACGTCTACAACTAGAATACTAACATCCAGTTATGTATCAAAACCGTGTTTGATCGGAACATATTCTGATAAGACATAATCTATTTCCACACCAAACGGAGCCTACAGCGGAAGTCAGTCCGAAGGTATAACAGTAGCTAGATTCGGCTGTGACATAACATGTAACATTACAATGGATACAATATATCTTCAACATCATTGTTTTCCAAACATTAACTGTTTTTCTCAGATAACTTATGTCAGAAAAATACTATAACATAACCAAGAGCGAAATCTCTGCTGACATTTCTGTAGATAACATGTCCTATTTGGATTACATGTAATGGGTGAACATGTACATGTATATTATTGTTTAATTGATTGAGGGATGTTTTATTTAACTATTAATTGTATGCGAAATACTTTGATATTGGTGTATTTCAATTGTATGATTCTTGTATGATTCTTGGGGAACTGTAAGGCCACGCTGAGATATTTGTCAGCGCGTATATAAAGCTACGATAAGGCTGACGGGCATAAATATAAAGCTGGCATGTTCAAATTGTAAATTGTAAATTTTGTAAGTTTTACTACGGTCGATTACTCTATTACTTTAAATCACATGGTCTTAGGACGCAACATGATGATGCTACAATTATATAGCAGTTAGTTGAGTATTGCCAGAACAAACAATTATATTTATATGACTGTCATATCAATGTGTTGTTATTTGATCTTGAGCTTGATAAAATGTACCATACTTTATAACCATTTTGAAATTTTCTAGTACTCTTAGTTAATCTGACTGTTGCGGATTTTTGTATGGAAATGGTGGGTTTTCTGGTATAATAGGGATAAATTTGACAAATTGCATAGAAAATGTATTTGAGTGTGAACGTATACTTGTAGCTTGGCCAGCTCTGGTAATTATATAAGAGATTTGTGTGTAACTGTAGTCTGTAGTAATTTCTCAATTTACCAATATATATCTTGATTGCCTACCTTTGTACTACATTATGTAACGTTGAATTTAAAAAAGTGAAAAATTTCCAGACTAAAATTATATGGATTCTTTTTCTAGGCATGTTATTTATAATAGTCTACTTTTTATTTTGATGTAAGCAAATGTAAAGAAAAGTGTACTTTTTTGTAATGTTGTTTTTGTATATTACTGACTTCATGGTTTATTTAAAAATTGGGGACCAATTTTTGTTTGGCCGGAATGTTATATGTATGTGTTTCTCAAATAAATATATTATTGACCATCAAGTGTGTATCCGGAATTTTAATGTATTTGTATGTTTTTTTGTACTATTCCGGAATAGGTGTCCGGCCATCACCGGAAATTGTAATGTACCTGTAGCAGTTGAAAATAAATGTTGGAAGGAGACGGACGTCTTCTTGTTTCACTGCAAGCGAGTCCCCACACTAACAAATTAAACACGACATGTGAATAGATATGCATTCAACAGTAGTAAATCAGGAAGAGTCTTTATATATATAACAAACAATATAGGTCCAAGTACTGATCTTTGAGTTCCTCCTGTCCAGTTTGAATCCTCCCCGTTTGATGGTACACGTTGCTGTCTGCCAGTGATAATAACACTTCATGTCCAGTTAATGATTTCTTCACTTATTCTATATGTCAGAGTACATTTTACTTAAACATCTTATGTGAAAAAGTATCAAATATTTTTTTGGAAATCCTTTTCATTTTTTGGCTTTAATTCCTTTAGTGACCACAGAACCAAACCAAATGTTTTACTATAGACGACAGTGTTAACAATTGTAGCTGCCACTGTAAACTAGAGTATTATATTATGATCCTGTAGCGCCTGTGAATTGATTTACATTTTTTTGTATTTTAGATATACCTTATTGTTAACCTTCTAAGTGGGGGGCTGGCATCTTGTGTTGAATTAGGCATCGGATTATGACAAAAAAATCAACAAATGACATTTTGGATGATCTCCCCTTGACAAAAACAGACGTGAAAAAAATTGTATTTCTTTTCATATTTTGATCTACATGTATTGCCCAGATTTTTTTTATTGACTATATTTAAATACCCAATCAGCATGTTCCACAGCGCATTAGCATCTCTATGAATATTATACCGAAAGTGGAATAAATTTCCATAAATCTAGGCTCTGCGGTACCTTCCAGAGAGACATCTTGAAGCATAACAATCTCGTTAATTCATATTTTGTGTTCAAGCTAACATATGTCATTTTCTTTTATTGTTACAAGTTAGAACCCAAATGATACCTATAGTAAAATAAGGATATCTTTCATAATTTACCCCTAGATTCAGCGAAGAAAATCATGCGATAAGTTTACATTTGCTAATGTACATTAAAACTTGCACCTTAAAAATATAATGCAAAAGCATGTTTCAAATATCTTTTTCTGTTAACACAGATTAACACAAGTGAATAATGCATTGTTTGGTTCCGTACAAATGTAAAGTCATTTGAGGCTTTCAATGTAAATGATCAAAGTGGGTATGCATAAATTTCTTATCTTTGTTGTTTCGGAAACGTAACGAACCTTTAATAGAGAACAAGTTCGGTATAACAAACAGTGACATCTTAATTTTCATTCGACGTAAAATTTCCGGTTAAGGGTTATATTGAAGCTAAAATTAAGTTCTTCATGAATTTTTATATTAAGATAGCCAATATAAAACATTCAAATTAGAGAAAAGGGGGAATAACTCTAAAGTGTGTATGTACAACATAAACCAAATTGATCATGACTACAACAATTAAATTTCAGTTAAATATACTTAATTGTCATTAATAGGAGTAATGGGATTGGACACAAGTTACACAACTTACACGAAAGCCCGTTTCCAAGAAATAAAATTTTGATATAACACAGTCAATATGAATTTCATTTACAATCAATTTACAGTTTTCTAAAAAGAAAAAAATCACAGATTATAAATCATGTATGTGCGAATATTTTTTTCTGCTTTTTCTTTTATCCCATCCCCTTTTATAATTGAAGAACACATACATTCATGTATAAAGTTTCCATAGGGACTAAAACACTTAATAAACCTGATATACATGCCAGGTTGTTTTCGGGACCAGCCGCTAGCGGTTTATTTTTAACGCTAAGACAGACGAACCAAACAAGACAATTCGAGAAAGCTTATTTTAGTTCTTTTTTCAAGAAAAAGGTAACGATTTGCCGAAATCCGGCTGTTGTCGCTGTTGATCTTCATTCATTCTTTAATGGAATATTAATAACAAAGTCAAAGGAAAGTACTAGTCTACATGTGAATTTTTGGGAAAGATTCGTTTAGTCTTCTTTGTGAAATAGTGGACTTCAATTATCAAATTATCAAAAATATGGTAGCATGTCGGTCGGTATTCAATGAAATATGCACAGTGTCCACAAATTAATATTAGAAAATCACCAGAATGAAAGCTTCATGTATTATTAAGACATGTATATTCAAATTGAATATTGATGTTTAATTTAAACTTTTATCGGTATTAACTTTAAAAAATAGTTTGTTTTTTTTTTTACATTTTTTTTCACCACAATATGTTTTCCTATTGATAAGTTTTTAAAGTGAATAGTCGGGCAAAGGAAGGCTAATGTCGATAAAAATAGTGTGAATATATCCAGTATAATTTCTAACTAATGTACATTAAAACTTGCACCTTAAAAATATAATGCAAAAGCATGTTTCAAATATCTTTTTCTGTTAACACAGATTTACACAATTTAATAATGCATTGTTTGGTTTTGTACAAAGTGTAAAATCATCTGAGGCTTTCAATGTAAATTGTCAACATAGTTATGCATTAATTTCTAATCTTTGTTGTTTCGGAAACGTAATGGACCTTTAATAGATAATAAGTTCGGTATATAACAAACTGTGACATCATAGTGTTCTTTTGTCGTTAATCTTCCGTTTAAGGGTTACATTGAAGCTAAAATTACGTTTTTTCAAGAAATTTATATAAGAACACCAATATAAACATTCAAATTACAGAAAATGGGGAATAACTCTAAAGTGTATATGTACAATACTAATATACCATATGGATCATTACTACGAAAATTTAGTAAATTTAATTTAAACATATTAACAGGAGTAATGCGATTTGACACAAGTTACACAACTTACACGAAACCCGTTTCCGCAAGAAATAAAATAATTATATAACACAGTCAAGATGAATTTAATTTACAGTTTTCTAAAAAAAAATCTCACAGATTATAAATTATATGTGCGAAGATTTTTTTCTGCTTTTTCTTTGATCCCAATCACCTTTTATATTTGAAGAACACATACAGGTTAATCTACATATAAAGTTTTCCATAGGGACTAAAAACACTTTAATAAACCTGATAGACATGCCCGGTTGTTTTTGGACCAGCCGCTAGCTGTTTACTTTTAACACTGAGACAGACAGACCAAACAAGACAATTCGAAGAAAGCTTATTTTAGGGTGTTTTTTGGGGAAAAGGTTATCATTTGTCGAAATCCGGCTGTTGTCGCTGTTGGTCTATCTGTCTTTAATGAAATTTGAATAAATAACAAAGTCAAAGGGCAGTCTATATATGTAAATTTTAAAACAGATTTTATTTAGTCCTTTTTGTGAAATAGTGGACGTCAATTATCAAAAATATGGTAGCATGTCGGTCGGTATTCAATGAAATATGCCCAGTGTCCACAAAATAATATCAGAAAATCACCAGAAGGAAAGCTTCGTGTATTATTAAGACATGTACATTTGTATGTTCAAATTGAATATTGATGTTTAAGTTAGACTTTTATCGGTATTTAACTTTAAAAAATAGTGGTTTTTTTTTTACATTTTTTTTTACATTTTTTTCACCACAATATGTTTTCCTATTGATAAGTTTTTAAAAGTCGGGCAAAGGAAGGCTAATGTCGATAAAAATAGTGTGAATATATCCAGTATAATTTCTTAAAGATGCTCCACCGCCGACAGAGCATAAATGATATTCATTATTTGAACAATTATTGGTGTTTTAATCGTATATATATATGCCTAATTAACACATTACTTCATTCCATATAAGATATAGTGCCACGGAATTTTTTCGGGATGCAATTAATTATTTTTCATATTTTTAACTTTAAGTAAAAATTAGAAGCTCAAACTATTCAATTGGTGGTAATGTAAGTAACTTTTGTAACTGAATATAAATAGGAGAAATCGTAACTGTGCTCCTGTTGTTGATTAGTAAAACTACTATTTGTCAGCAGGTGGGAGGCATCTAATTATAATGGTTCCTGTGTTAAATGAAATTGTGCTAAATTTTACACGGATGTTCTTTACATTATCCAATGGTCAAAAATTAATTGTTATAACAGAAAAAACAGAGAAGACTATCTGATTCGTTCGTTTGATGTAAGGGACCATTGCATCGGACTATTCACTTCAAAGAAATGGTATTTTGTGCGTAGTCAAAGGTTGGGAAAGATGACCGTAAAAGAAAGTAACATATTGTATTAATCTTGTAAAAAGATATTTTTCGTTTGGAAAAGTTCGACGTTGATGGTTAATTAAATGATTCGGTTATCACACTTGAAAAGAATATTGGTAAATACTGACTTTTAATGTTTGAAACATAATAAAGCACACAATGAGAAATGTTACAATGAACCTGACATAATTATTGCTAGATAATCGCAAAACGGAAACATTTTTTTCGGGGAATTTTAGTTACATAACATCTTTAGATATTTAAGTTATTAACTGTTGATCGATGTTTTATGTGTATGGAGATATAACACAAAAAATCTTAAAGTACTCTAAATTTAACTGCGAAGCTGTTTAGGGCATGAGAGTAAAATCAGACTTTAAAATAACATTAAAAATCTTTTCAAAAAATAATCCTTACAATTTTATTTACTAAAGACGATTTTTTTCAATATTTAATGTTCATTTTGAGACTTTTTTGTGTCTGAAATTCATTACTTGCATCATCTCAGCCAATCAGGATGTTACAAACGTCGTCCTGTTATGTGATGGGAGAAAATGCTCGTAACAAACAAATTTAATTATGATAGCTACAGTAAACGGTTACAACAAGCCTAATCTAACAATACTTGGTATATACAGTACACCCCATGTCAACTCAAAGATAAGAATCAACGATAAAATTATACTCAAGTGGCCCTGGTAGCTTAGATAGTACAACTAATGAACAGCAAAATGAAATTGAAAAAAGATACTAAGCTTATCAAACTATCAAAACATCACAAACTTTCGTTTATATCATCAGTGACATAGAAGAAATGTTAGTCCTTACAGATGTATTACAAATATCCCTTTAATTGTTTAAGATAACAAATCACACATGTGGATGCGATAAGAAATGTTAAAATAAACATAACATAATTATCGGTAGATAACGCAAAACGAATACAAATTTACATTTTTACATGCGGTGACTAATTATACAATTAAAGTGAAAAATGGAACAAAAACACAAGCACCACGTAAACGTTAAAATGAAATAGGAATAAAAAGCTCTAGACGCCTTATCACTTCAGCACAGGCCGTGACAGATTGATAACACTATGTCATCAAAGTTCATGACATGAGTATCTAATATCAAAATCTAATGTCGCATTTTGTCCCTATTTCTTATCGTCTTTCATGATCTGTATGGCAAATTCTTCAAGATTAAAATCAACAGGTAGATCCAGATCTTCAACAGGTAGATCCAGATCTTCTAGGTCGTCTGATGGCAGACTAACTGGGTTTGCCCGTGGTCTACCAAAAGGTGAAGGTCCAGACGGAGTTGTTGAAGAGTTTGTCGAGCTGTCATTTGAGGATTGCTGCATGGTCCCTTGTTGGGTCGTGTCTATGTTGATAGGCTGCGATGCTGAACGTAAGTTTGTCGTTGTCGTCGTCGACATTCCAGTCGTTGAAGTGGTTACACCAGGGAACTGCAATTAATCAATCATTATTATTACAGAACAGACATAATAACCTCAGTAATATTTACATAGTAACATTCCATCTTAACAATATTTACATCTTGACATTAAATCTCTATTATGATTCCATCGTAAAACGTATCTCAAAACTAACTTATAAAGCTATGGCACCACTTTAAAATACCGTAAAGAAACTCATTTTCTGAAAGTTAGTACATGTTATGAATGTGCATCAGATCTAGAATGGAGACTTACCAGGTTCAATGTCTGTCTACCAGAGGTTGATGGAATTGGTAGGACTGCAGAATTTGTTGCAATGCTGTTATTTGGCATGTGCATCGTGATCACCTGGTGACCTGTTGCCATGGATACAGAAGTCGATTGTGGTGTTGACGTTACACTTGCCTGAGATGTCGTTGCTATCGTTGCAGGTAGTCTGACGATCGTTGAATTTACATGTACACTTCTGCTAGCGGTCTGTACACCAGGAGTCTATAAATATAAGAAAATTATTACGTACCTAATTATGTATACATATCGCTTGCAGATGGGACAGCCCTGAAAGGGCTAAAAGTAGAGATATCTCCTCAAGACGATGCAACCCTGAAAGCGTTAGCGATAGAAAACATTGCCTGAGTGAAGATGCGGAAACCCTTAAACCATCAGCATAAAAAATAAATCACCTGAAGTTGTGACAATCCAAGCGTTAGCGATAATAAAACATCGCCTGAAGATCTGGCAACCCTGAAAACGTTAGCGATAGAAAGCATCGCCTGAAGATTTGGCAACCCTGAAAACGTTAGCGATAGAAAACATCGCCTGAAGATGTGCAACCCTGAAAACGTTAGCGATAGAAAACATCGCCTGAAGATTGGCAACCCTGAAAACGTTAGCGATAGAAAACATCGCCTGAAGATTTGGCAACCCTGAAAACGTTAGCGATAGAAAACATCGCCTGAAGATGTGACAACCCTGAAAACGTTAGCGATAGAAAACATCGCCTGAAGATGTGACAACCCTGAAAACGTTAGCGATAGAAAACATCGCCTGAAGATGTGACAACCCTGAAAACGTTAGCGATAGAAAACATCGCCTGAAGATGTGACAACCCTGAAAACGTTAGCGATAGAAAACATCGCCTGAAGATGTGACAACCCTGAAAACGTTAGCGATAAAAAATATCGCCTGAACATTTGCAACCCAAGCGTTAACGATACTTTTGTTGCAATGATGATACAGAACTGAAACGATTTTAGTATAACAGAAACCATTATGAATGAAAAACAAGTTTGTCGAAACTCAAAAACTTAAAGCTTCTGGTTTATATCACTCTTATCTTATTACAATTGAAAGAAATGAATTATTTTTTATTTCCATAATGTAGAATGTCTATCACTGCGCAATGAGTAAACAACGACTTTTAGTTGTTAACATAGATTTACACAGTGAATAGTGCTTTGTTTGATTTTATAACTTTAGCTGATGCCTTCGATATAAATGCTTTGCATGGATTCTTTATCTTTATTTAGGAACGAAGCGGGTTTTTAAAAGAGAAGTTCGGCATAAACAATACTGACATGAAAGTTTACTTTCGTCGTCATTCTTCAGGCTTACATCGAAGCTTAAATCAGGCTCTTCATGATTTGTATTACAGAGATACAAAACATTTTTGAAATATTGAACACATGGAAACTACATAAAGATGCTATACTTAAACACTTAATGATCAGAATGTACATTCCTTTGGACCGCAAATTGTTTATTTTAACGCGACAACAGAAGGACCAAAACCACGCAATTTGAGAATTATTGTAATTTCCTTTTTTTCATTATTTTCATAATCTGAAAGTGAGTACATGTTATTTATATCCTAAGATCTAGAATGGAGACGTACCAGGTTAAATGGCTGACTACCAGAGGTTGATGGACTTGGTAGGGCTACAGAACTTGCTGTAAAGTTGTTGTTTGACGCCTGCATAGTGTTCAAATGGTGACATGTTGCCATGGATACAGAAGTCGATTGTGGTGGTGACATTGCGTTTGCCAGAGATATCGTTGCAGGTGGTCTGACGATCGTTGAAGTTACAGGTACACGTCTGCTAGTGGTTTGTACACCATGAACCTACATATATAAGAAAGTTATTTCGTACCTTGATGTGTATATAATCATTTATTTATCATATCATCGCCTGAGGTTCGGGCAAAGCGTTAGCCTGAAAGCGCTAGCGATAGGAAGCATCGCCTGAATTATTATGGGCGATAAAAAATACGTCTGTTGCATTGTTGATCTGTTTTGTGTTTAGATATAGACATATATATCTATGTATCACAAATGTATAACATTTCATTTTTTGAGGTAATACGTAGAACATAGCCTTGTAATTAACTCATATTGTCTCTTTATTTAAATTCAGAATAAAAATACTGTAATAGGAAGAAACAGCTTTTTTATAAAGTTGCAGATGTATACATAATAACAAACATGATATAGGTGTCTGTTGTTGCTTCGTTTGAATTCGTTTAATTAGTTTTATGATAAAAAAGTCATTGATGGACTTTTTATATATGACAATATTTTGTGTACAAGAACGTTATCTTGCTGTTTGGATGCAACCTTTACTCTGCAAATTAACCAAAAAGAAAATATGCACACGTCCTATGGATCAAACGCACTTAATTAAATGAGTTAAGTGAAAAGCAATTTATAGAATAGTTCTGATTTAGTTATCTAAAAATTGAGTACCTAACAATGTACACTTAGATCTTTGTGTTGTGTTCCGAAAACTTGAAACTTTGATTCAAATTAATCCTTATGATTCAATCTAATAAAAACAGTATCTTCAGAATTCCTAATTAATTTCGGTACTCTTTTTTCTATGAAATTATTACACCCATAAGTCAGCCAATCAGTATCCACGTTGTAAACGTCGACGCCTTTATGGGCTGAAAAATAACTTTTTAAATCAATGGAAATGCCCGTTACAAGTAAAATTTAATTATAAAGAAATACCTCTTCGATTAAGTATAGCTTTAGAAGTAACTACATGAAAAGATAAATGTGATGCATGTCCACTTGGAAAATATCATAGTATTACAAAGTTTGTTATATGTGTTCGCATGTATTGCAAGTGATCATCTTATGCTTCGATGCAGTGGTATGACTTCACACTTACCGAAACATCGCTTGGTGAAGCCGTGACTGTTAGTGCTTGAGCCGGTATGATAAAGGCGAGTGTATGAGAAACTATACCGGACTGTCCTGGCTGTGAAGAGGGCTGTGAAAGTAGTTTTTATTTACTATTTAAGATTTTTAAGATTTTTATAAACGATTTAAGCAGTGACTTCGGTACTTTAACTTTCAAGTAAGATCTAATGATTCTACCAATTGTAAGATAGCACATATTTACCGACGACTTTTAGATTTTAATCTCCGTCTCGATCCTAAAAGCTTATCCACACCGTCGCCTTTAACGTATCTTACACTTAAGTTGAATAATATGTTATTCCAAACACTTATCGCAGTCTAAATTAAAAACGTTTATTCTGACCAACTCTCGTCATTCTGAGTGAACAGCCACCGGTTCAAATGTTCTAAAACATGTCTACAAGCTTAGTAAAGAAAAATACCATCCGGAAAAAAGTTTAATCAGTGGTTTTTCTTTTAAGTGTTTTCTACACAAAGGCTTACCGATACTGTAGCTGTGGGGATTTGGTTTGTTGTCAATCGTTGTTGTTTTGGTGCAGGAGCTACAGCGCTCTAGAAATTTAGAAAACATTTGTTATATAAATTACTGCTAAATACATGTATACATTTCTCTAAATATCTAGGACACATGTTTTTTGTTTCAATTCACCAAATGTATATTTGTGTCTTGATTAACAGGGAAAAGTATACAAACGTTTTGTAGTATCATAAGATATTTTGGTACGTTGCATAAATAAAATTGAAAAATCCATGCATTAATACTAAACTACGAGTTCTACTACACATATATAATGTAATTCAATATCCATACTGTTGTTGCCTGGCGTTTGTTCGATGGTTTCGATCGAATATTCCCGGCGTTCTTTGATTGTGCCATGCATCCCTCTGCAATTAATCCTGCGGTTGCCTAAAACCATACGTAATATATATTGTGATACATATTAATTTGCATCTTTCTCTATAACAAACATTTATTTTCCATATTGATTTTATGAATTTTACTGTACATTAAATGTCCTAATATGAAAGCGTAGTCGAATGAAATATTTCTTACCGCGTCTGTAATCTCGGTAATTGGACGGTAGCCTGGTACATTGTAGGGACACTTCTGTGGTCGCTGGTGCCTCACCTGAACAGAAACATACACCATTTATCTTGTGTCCACTAAATCCATGCTTCATATCAATTAACATATTTCAAACAATATCTAATTCGAGGGAAATATTAGTCAGGTATACGCACGACTGTCGAAGACGAGGGTTGTGTTGGTGAGGCTGCTGCCGAAAGAGAGGGGTTCCCGGTCTGTAAAAAATGATACAATACAATATTACATCATGTTAAGAGGCAAATAGGGCTATAGATCTTTGTTTGGGTCAATATGATATATACACACCTGATAAAATTAATATAATATAAAATTGACATAATAAAATAAATTTTACACAGGTCTAAAAACGATTTCAGGAGACATTATTTTACATCAGACATTCAGTTAGCCTATCTCATAATATCATCTCAGGAGATTGTAAGATATTAACTTGGTGTTTATGAAAAAGGAAGCAAAGAGTCGATATGTCTTAAATTAACCTCGAAGTGAATATGTATATTCGTATTGCACAATAAAAACAGCATATCCTATATTTGTCTTTTATCAATTGTGTTATGATGATTGAATTAAAATGATACGATATTAATAGTATTACCAAATGATGCGAGTTGCTAACAATTAGAAATGTCCAGGTGAAATTTGACCTTTTTTGAGCGAGTCTTTTCAGTTTATTTAAGTTTAATGCTTTAAAAAAATACCTGTCGCGGGAGACCAGCCCTCCGTAGTATATCATCGACATCCTGTCCTTGGTATGGTTTCAACAGCTCCCGTACTTTGCGTGCCGTCTGACATTTCTGAAGTTCTACTTCATTTCCAGTTTCCACAAATACCATCTCCTCGCGGCACCAATCCGGAAATCTGCCGAATTTTGTAATCGTTGCTTGAAGAGCCGCATAAAACATGGCATATTTCTCTGCGTTGTCGGAATCCTTTATCTTATTGATATCTTTAAAGACAATATTCCGATTCCAAAAAGGTGGCTCTATTCCCCAGTTGGCCACTGCTGTTCCTTGTAGATGCTTCACGAGTCTGGTCAGTAACGCACGGATAGATGCAAAGACCAAAATCGACCACGGTCCTGGATGTTTTTCTACATCACCAGAAGTCCATAGAATAAATAAGGCAGCTAACACGAACGAATGTTTCATTAAACACTGTTTTTGAAATACTGACTTGGTCACAACTGCACAGAACATTAGATACGCAACAACAGCTACCATTAAGGCATGGAAATGCCGGCAGAGAATTGCCTGTAAAATGCAGAAAAATGTATTGAATTTAAATAAATTGATTAATATTTTTTTATAATAATGTAATACATATGTATACATACACTACCGTTTGCCCTTGTTTAGTACTCGATTGTCATAATATCGCTTAAAAGTTAAAAAAGAAATGATCCACCAAGGACGAATATACAAATATTCAGATGCGCCTGCGAGGTAACGTTCTTAATTTTCACATTCGTGTCAGGCCTATTCCATTTGATAAAGCAGTGGTCGAAAAACTTAGATAAATTTATACAAACTCCTCTGAAATCTCAATACATCATATAAAAGCATGTGTTGTTGATCCGAAGGTTAAACTTGCATTTCCTGTCAATTGTAATCAATGACTATACATTGAGTTCCATATTTGTTTAAATTCTACTATTAACAATCTGCTACTGTGATTATGTCAGGAGATCTGCTCCCACCACCACATGTGAGCCGATGAAAGTACACCTCAAATGTACATTAAATGGCATAATTACTCACCTCTATCTTAAGCGCGTTATTCTGTAAATCAAACAATTTTGGAAAAATAGTATTTATCAAGTAAAGTATGTTATAACAAAAATCACAACGCAACACATGTGGGGTCTAAGGGAAAAACATATTTAAACCAAGTAATGCAAAGTAGTCAAAACCTACCACAATCTCACAAAACCGACAACATATTTTTCAAAACGAATACTTTACTAATAGTCTTTTCAAGGCATATATACACATATGCTATTAGATTAACATATCATTAGCAAAATATATATATATGTCTTTTAAAACGAGTGTATCTCTGCTTATAAGTAACTAACGTATTGTGCATTTATCATACATTTTTTTAAATTATGTAATTTTAAATATCACTATAAAGTGAAAAATTCAACGATGAACACATGCACTGTCTCCAATAAATAATAAACTTGAAATAAACGAATATTTAGTTATGATTAATATTTCAAACAATCCATATATTAGTTCACTTATGATTACTCACCTCCATAATCTGCACCTTGTTCTGAAGGAAATGGAGATTAAATTTTTTTCAAGTATTTTATGTTGAATGAATTGAATCATTCTAATTACATCATTCAGTGCTATTTCATAAACGGATATGATGTGTTATATAAACTAACAAAAAATTAAATGAACTGACAGAGGATGTCTTATTAAAACTAAAAACAATCGGTTAATGATTAGCATGATCGTATTAATGATTTTATAGTAGAAATTGTCATCGACGGCAGTCATGTATGATCATGGTCAAATCTAACAAGTTTGTTAATATAATGATTGAAACAAGTGTATTACGTACCTTGATTCTCACTAATTCTTCCTGCAAACAAATATATATATAAATCATATAAATCTGAAGACGTCGATAGCAGCGATTAATGATTGAATGGGTCAAAGTATATTTGCATTCGATATAAAGTAATTTCTCAATTAGGTTGATACACTGTATCTAAGATAAAATACATTCTCATATAAACTGCATTTAAGATCGATAATTAGATAAACACTTTTAACAGCTATTGTAATAATATAAAATCCATCACCTGAATGATGAAAAGACCGGATATAAAATTGATGTAAGTAATGGTAAAAGTAAGATTTTCTGATAAATATCAAATTTGAGTGTTTTGTTCGTGTCACACAGGACGAACACAATTCAACGTAACACAGAAACCGAGTGATAACACTCATGTACAGTATATAAACCGTATTTTACTCACCTGCATAACTTTAACCTCTTCCTGTTCAAAAGGAATAGTAAATAGAAAAGCATTATTATGAAAACGAAATTCAATTAATATACAAAATATATAGCATTGTATATTGTTCATCTTATAAAGTGTCCCAACTACAAATGGCTCTGGTGTATAGCAATACATAAATAATAATAAAAAATAAACAAAACAAACATTTATTATTAGATATTTAGCATATATTTTATTTTATTTTTTTATTTCTAAGGATATTACTTGATACAATCTACCCTTAATAAAGTTTAACTTACCAGCATACGCACACATTTCTTCGACTGAAAAATGAAGTTTTACAATAAGATATTTAAAGTATACTGATGAATATCTATTCATTATATCGTCAATGTTATTTTAAGACAGTTACCGTTTGGATAACGCTTACGATACTATAAAATAATGAGCAGGGAATGGAGCATGGATAATTGACTTTGTATTAAGAAGGTATGTCAAAATGCCATTAATACTTACGGTATGTGGTGTGAGTCTTATCAGCTCGAGCTTTGATAAAATAAAATGAATATAGAAAGTAAGCTTGAGGTATTCATTGTTCTTCAGATGTCATTACTCTTTAGATATTTTTTTTCATATTCTGGTTAATATGTTTTGACGGTTGTTCAAAGGTCGAGACAGGTTATTATAGAATAGAATGCAAATTTAATTCAGGCAAATAATTGACTTTTGACTGGAAAATGAACTACGTAGATATCTACACACATTATATTTTGTGTTTAA
This sequence comes from Argopecten irradians, assembly GCF_041381155.1. Classification (NCBI taxonomy): domain Eukaryota; kingdom Metazoa; phylum Mollusca; class Bivalvia; order Pectinida; family Pectinidae; genus Argopecten; species Argopecten irradians. Next base: position 18,599,376 of record NC_091148.1, on the reverse strand, counting down.
GAAAAAGGAAGGAGTGACATTTGGCCTATTTTGTGGCATTTTAGTGATACAAAAAGTATTTTGTATATTGTATCTTTTATACAAATGTTTTACTTTCCACTTGTTTATCTATTATTCTATCACTATATAAGGCTGAAACGTCAATGTTCATGATGCATTATTTATTTGTTCATGAAGTTTAGCATCACTGTTCTTACTAAATAACATAATTATAACTGTAAATCAATGTTTAATGGCCTTGATACCCGTTATTTATGGCCACAGCAACCAAATATTCCTGCATTATACAAAACCTGCTTATAGAGACATGGTTACCATGACAATACGAAGATGACAAAAGTAATCCCGTATATGTCTGAAATTTCAATGTGATATTTCAAAATGATTACTGCTATAGACTTATACTATATGTAAAGTGAAAGGTGCCTTGACCATAGCCTCTGACCACTTTTATATGATAATACGAGCACTTTTATGAACTCCAAATGACCAATTTAAGCTCAATTTGACCTTCGTATCGAGTACATTGACATATATAGACATTATATTTCATTCTTGACGTGATCTTTCAAGATAGATTTGAATGTATTCGTATGAAACTATACTTACGGATAGACTGGAGAAAGAAACAAGACAAGAATTACCTTTTTATAGAGGACATCTTCCTGTAAAATTAAAATATTGTTTAATTTTTCAATAAGGCTCGTAGAAATAACTTGGATTGCAGACAAACTCTTGTGACCAATGACAATGAAATTGGTGATATAATGAATTATAATGTCTGGAATATTATTTTTTTCCTCTATGGTTTTGTAATATCTCCATTATGCATAGAGATTTCCATTTGGCTCTTACCTTTAACGCTTTAACTTCCTCCTGCATGGAAAATAAATAGCATAAGATTACTTGATAGCCTAACATTATGGCGATATATATAAATATGTATATATCTAAGATATATAATAAATGTCTGTTCAATATCCTGGTTTGAAGGAAGGAAACTGATTTTGTAATATTTATAAAAATCTTCTTAAGAACTTACCATCAGATGAGCTTGTGTCTCCCATGGCTAAAATATTGAATATATAGAGGTAAAATTCAAAGATTAAAAAATAAACATTGAAAGTAATAAGATTTTGAATATGTGAATCTGCATTTGAAATGCCTGTTAAGTAGTAATGTTATATTTTTTCTTTATAAAATGTTATAATGTAAATATGCCAAACAATACCAAAGGGAATCATGTGAATATTTCTATATTACTCAAATTAAATGCTAGTGCATTTATGTAAAATCCCATATGTATATAAATAATAACATAATACATACCAGATCAGATTTCAGGTATATCTGTTCAAGCTACAAATATCAACGACATTAAAATGATACACAAAATGAGAATGAATATGAATGAATTGATTAAATATCATTAAACATAAACATAGACATTGGATAATTGACGATTTAGATATACTTAAAACGATCACTTCTGTGCTGGTATATAATACCATAATGATATAATATCATGTACCCACCATTCCTTTTATATATGTCCTCATGTATAGAATATCAAATTGATTTGCATGCATAATTTGTTTGAAAACTAAACTTTATCTCATTACTGGCCTTGATGGTTTACGGACGTATTAAGTAATAAAAGATATTTTTCCCAGGAGATATGTAAAGTGTTAAGAACCATCCGTATACTTTACCAGTGTATTTTAGCTGTTCTCGTGTTTATGGTAACTTTGTAAAATACATTTTTGAAGTGAATGATTTATATGGGATTAAGGAAAATAAGTTATACGATAAGTATATATATCAGCAAATTGTAATTTAACTTAAAGAATCAACTCTGAATTTGGACATATTGACAAAATTAAATATCCACTACCTCTCCGAAACAATAATATTTCTTAAGACAAATATATCGATGGCGTGAACTGAGATTACAATGTAAAACAAATGCAAATTTTTCAGAATAATCTATGTCACGGTGAAGATTCATTCGCTGTTTTGCTCAGTAAATAGGACGACGGCAGGAAACATAATATGACCTGCATAATGTAAATTAAAATTTGATTTACCTGGCACTTAATACTTTATCTAAATTGTTCAGAAGATGGTAATATGTGTAGTATTACATTAAGCTAATAAAGTTTAGGACTCGTTCTAAAAATCAAAAATCGTTTCGGAAACGTAGTGGTCCTTGATATTACCTGTCGAAGAGTATATTTATCTTACCTTCCGCTCAATGATGCATTCCTGAAATATCGATATGAAAACACGTGTAGATGACACATTTTTGTACTTTAAAAAATCTAAATCTCTCTTCATTTTCTTTCCAGTTTTAATGTAGATTCTGGCATTATATCAGGGTATTTTGGCTACAGGAACGATTGCCGTATATAACAAGTTTAGTAGATCATAAATTTGATACAATAAACAATACAGTCTTAAGATATTTTGCAAGTTCGATTCATCATATATGGCAGTGAAAATTTCATCTGCAAAACATAGCTTATGTGTACTTTAAAATCATGGTGACGAAATATCGAATTAATTACATTCCTTTGATAACTTACCTTTAAACCAATGACTCCTTCCTATAAAAATTCAAAGTGTACATAATATTATTAAATATTTTTTTTCTCAGCGTATTGAATTTATATACAATCTTGATCGAGTTCATGGTATTATTTCCTTTATTTGAATGGCCTGAATGGGTACGTTATAAAATAGGTTATTTCGTTACCAAGCTCATCATGTACAACATTTTATCACAAAGTGTGTCAAATATAATCCACATGGCATGTCATTATATATGTAGATATGCAAATGTATATGCAATTTTGATAAGATTTTCCTCGCAACTTCAAAGTTAAATAATTGGTATTTTGAAACATTGTTCTGAAAAAATAATATCAAAATTAACTAAATTGAAAACTATTACAGGATTTTACAGTTTGGTATATCCAGTTATATAAGACAGGATGACACGCTATATTTTCGTTCAGTTTTAAATATTTCATCACAAAGTATGAGTGTTCTATATTTATATTCAAGATTAATACGTATGCAGAAACTTTTCATTTATATGCTTGATATAAGTGACTGCAACCATTTAAATCAAAATGTAATTTCAAGCAATAATTACTAAATATCCTTTACTATGCTAATATAATAAATGATGCAGAGAAGTATTTTTCATGTGTATCATAACATCAAATGACGTATTAATTGTTAAATTATCGTTAAATCAAAGCATCGACTTATCTGAGTGAAGGTATACATACATGTACATTACGATTATCTGCAATTTGTTTTCGCTGGGAAAGATATGTGTTATTGTTACCATCGGATTAAGGGCTGTAATGCTAAGCAAATCCTACTTACCCTTGATTCCAACACCTCTCTCTGTGAAAATACAAATAACACTTTTGTTAATTGATTGCATAGTTATTTCTTGTATGCATTGTTATGAAGTAGAAAAAAACTTCAACTTATTTAAGTTCCTCGATATGTGAAAATAATTCATAATTTGAATAATGCATCATTCAAAAACGGATGTTATAAAATGAAACTAGATGAAATCTGATATTTGGCTACCTTGCTATTAAAAATAAATAAGAATACTTACAACCATTTCCTTCCGATTCGTCCTTGACTAAAAATGAATATTTGAATTTTTGATGATTATATTGGTTTTTAAATAACATTTTGTACAATAAATACATATTTAATTGACGAATTTAATAATACATATCTATAACATTGAATTATATTATTTCTTTGTTACTTATTGTACAAAAAATAGATTCACATTATATTTGTCAACAAATCTCAGTGATAATTTTGTCTGTCTAACATGAAACAGGGGAGATAAATGCAGTTAAAATGAACTGTTTTACTAACCATGTTCTGCTCAAGTGATAAGAGCTTTTCCTGAAAAAATAAAAAAAAAATCAAAAAAAATCAAACATTTGTACAACGCGGGATTACGTTGGTACAATTAGAAATACTCAATATTAATTTCATATTTCATTTGATAACTTTTTAAATAACTGTATTCTTCAAATACTAGAGAAGCTTAGATAAAACAGATTTTAAGGATGTGCTTTAACCTACCTTTAACACTATTACTCGTTCCTGTAAGACAAAGAAAAAAACATGCAAACATCTAAATTACAATCTAACTAAGCGATGAAGAAAAGGAAAAGTTCAAAATTGACAACAAATGTTAATTTGTACGTTTTTGTGCTACAAACACATGACAGAGTCCGAGCAAATGATTTTGTTTAAATAAATCTTGCGATACTTGCGACAATTTGCGATTCTTTGCATAAACATTGTTCTTAATTTCATTTTATTGCAATCATTTCAGTTCGTTGTTTCTAGATTAATTTGCTGGCCTTTATTCACATGTTATTGTTCATTATAAGATACAAATATATAATCACGTTATTTTGCCTTTCGATAATAATTTCGAAACTTCAGTTCTTAAGTTAGTTATTTTCTAACACCATCAACAGAACAGCTGGTTATTGTTCAAAATACGCTATTCGTGGCTGATTGTGATATTAGTCAAATGAAAACTCGATTTCTAGCAGATGTATGTCAATACACGATACCATTTCAATGTGTCCATCAATATTGTCTTACCTCCATTTCTGCAACTTTCACCTGTAAAAAAACAGAGAAAGTTTTGAGCAAAAGTGATGTCACATTTCATATCTCAGAAAATCAAAATAGAGATACAAAATTATGGAAATCCTATTCTCTCTTCTGATGTGTATAATTTGACACTGACTACTGGCCGGCGACCATAAAAGCCTAACACTTTCTCTCGCCATTTCCTGTTGTATGAGTGGAAATCTAAAGTCTCTAAAATTGTCCGATCATCAGTCATTATTTGACCACTCCACTGCCCCATATATACACTTTTATTAACAGCTACGGAACCATCGGTTTTAGTAAAGAAAGTATTTCATATTCTCTTGATCAGTCCAGTTACCTCGACGAGAAGTGTTTCCTGTGAATTCCATGAGTACAGATTGGTTTCCGAGTTGTTAAACGGATGACTAAATATTGAAAAAATATAAGGTATAACGTAATGCTTACCGCCAAACGAGTTCGGCTTTCCATCGACTGCAAAGAAAATTCGATATAACGTTTATGTATTCAGATCAAAGGTAATGATTTAAAATAAAATCTAAAATAACAACAATTTAATCAGCATTTTAGTTATTATATAAAACATTACCTTTTGATTTTGAAATGCATTTGATAATATTACAAAAACATATTTCAACATAGCATGAAGTCATATATAATGTTAAAATCTCACTAATTAATGATAACATGTTTTTTAAGCGGAGTAATAAAACCGACAAAGTTTTGTGATATCCACATATATATCCATAACACAAACGTAAAAGCTAAAGCTATAAACTTACCCTATTTTGTTTTAGTTCTGATTCCTTTAGCTTTGAAATAAAAACAAAAATGAATTATATAAAGCAATAACATCTAGTGATCTACGTCTGACAATAGTGGAGGTTCTTTTCATGCTTTACAACCTTTGACTACAAATTACATATGAAATTTAAGAAAAATCCCTTCAGGACATTCTGAGAAATACCTGAAACAATCTTAAGTCATCAAATTCTGAGATGGCGGCCTGTCGGCCATCTTGTTGACTGATCGGTCCGAAAATGTTATATGCACAATTAGGACTCTAGAGGAACATAAATATGAAATTTGACCCCTTACGTTTTTCTGAGACATAGCAGTAACAAACCTAAATGAGTAATATCTCAAATGGCTGCCTATTTGAACCTACATATGAAAATATGAGACAAATCCCTCCAGTACTTTCTGAGAAATGGCGGTAACAAGAACTGTTAACAGATGGACGGACGGACGGACGACCGACGAACCACGAACGAATAATCTACCATAACCAAAACAAGTAAATGCATACCGGTATATATTTTGAATAAAATAATAAATGTATCGTGATGAATTTTGCCTCTTATTCTTGCAACCTCTACTTGTGATAAGTGACTGGTGCAGTTATCACAAATATAACTTACAAGAGTAAGAGGAATATTTCGAAACAGCGCAAAAAAAAAACATTTCAATGAAAACTCAGTAAAATATAAAAGTAGATATTGTAACATACCATTAATTGTATTTAATTTGAATAAACAAAAGTTAATTATTCATAATATTTGTAATATATATATCACCTTAAACATTTAAATCTCATTTTAGACTTACCATCAACTCAATATCGTTTTCCTACAAAACGAAAACGTGATTTCAAGCATAGAAGTAGTAAACAAATATTTGTTCTGTTCTTGAGTATAATTATCGTAATGAACATCGATTTCATTCATACATAACAAAATGGCGTCACGAAGGTGACATGATGGATATATGTTTTAATGTAGGGTGAAAACTGTTTTATTTTATGTGGCATGCAAATCGGTATATATATTAAAACGGAAACTAATACTACTTTTGGAATTAATTGTGAAGCAGAAACGAAAGCGTTTTGTTCTAAATACATTTCAATCCCTTGGGAATGTCTTAAATCTATGTTAATGATCAATTGTTATATATATGAGTATGCATTTCAATATATTTCACAAATCATTATTGTCATAGAAAATGTTATTTAAGTATGATCTGACCCGATACTATATGATTTCGTTGGCTTGTTTAATTCATTGTTTAATTTTGTGTCATAAATACCAAATGATTTTCAAGTACTGAGAAGTATATTTTAGTTAAGTAAATGTACCTTCAGCATAATTATCATTACACAATCATATATCAACAGTTCATTGCATTAACATTGCTAAAAATTCACCTCAGGTGCAATTCAAGTATCTGACCCTAAGTCTGCTTTGAATATTTCAATAAATGATGCTCATTTTGATGAGTGTTGAGATCATTAATTTCTATTTTTTGTATAGTTTACAATTGTACAAAAACCAAGTTATACCAAAACCTGATAGATACTTCAATATTTAATGACTGTAATATACACCAGCATAAGTATATTTTAAAGAGCCAATATCTCAAAATTGAATACCTTATTTGCTGTGTAAAACATCAAACTAACTAACAAACTACAAAACTACATAACCAAGGAAAAATATCTCAATAAAGTCTAATTCTTCTGAAGCCACCGTTAAAAACATTTACTCACCTCCCATGTTATAACGTCTTTCTGCAAAATTTTATCATGAAGCACGTACTGATAAGACAGTTTATAATTCACAGTTTTATTTGTATTGTATGAATATGACGATGATTAGGATTCATATGTCTTCTTTAGATACATGTATCTTTAAAATAATTCCTAATTTTATATCGCATGTTCCGAAAATGTCTAAAACATGTTAAGTTGCAACTTAACATTTCATCAGCATATACGTTTATTTGTTTCAGTTTAATCTAAACAAATAATTAATGATAAAAAACTACAAAGATATTACTTACCATCAGTTTGAAAACATTCTCCTTTGACTGTAAATTAAGCAGAAATCGAAATTTAAATTACTTAAAGAGATCATTATATTACATGAGAAATTGAGCGAAGAATTAATCAAAAAGATCAAAGCGATAGCTCACTGAAATTGTGATTCAAGTACAAATACATTTTCCCATTTAGTTTCATGACAACATTCATAGAGATTACGTTCTGGTGTCATTTTTATACCATTTAGTTTGAGTAAATTTTCTTAAACTGGACACGACATATCGTCATAGTACGCGTATAGAGCTACATATGTAGGTCATAGCATATATTGCGAAATGAATACATACATTACAATGGCGTTGGCAGCTCTGTAAGTTATTGCACCTCTTAACTTTTACTGATAAGAAATTTAGAGACAGTGATTTGATTGGGCAAAAGTAACCTCAAACGGAATGTGTCAGATACAATATCAAATGAAGTAATATTATGGATTTGGATTTTATTCAAATTGCGAAATCACACAATCTTAATTGTTTTCCTGAGATATTCGTATCAACCATGTGAACTGTTTATCCGATGCCGGAGGTTGGTATAAATACAGACAGAAAAACATATGTTTGTTGGATTATCTGATTAATGCTGTGGAAGTAAACAAAACATGTATTAAACTGAACTGTAGACCGAAAATTTTAACAAATATAGCTGTGAAAGGGGCACAAGGCATATATAAATATTACGACACCTATCATAAGAAATTAAATGTCTTAGAGTAGGACGATTAAAATAAAACAGTAAAAATTCTGTAAAAAATGGTTATAGTACATGTATATGTATGCGTCAATTGAGAAAGAATCAAAATGACCGCCGAATGGCTCTTTTTTATATTTCTTGTCAAATAATTACTCTTTGAAGCATGTTATCAAAATTTTTTTCTGAAACATCGAAAAAAACTTTACTTAATCTCGAAATGAGGCTTATAGAAGACTGTATGACTTTGCTGTCGTTAGGCATGTCGTATATGAACTTATATGTTAATTGCATGACTTATTGCGCAGGAGAGTGTTAATTGTTGTTTATTTGATGTTAAGACGACTTTTTATACTAATCTGTATACTTAATGACTTAAACAGAAACATTGGCAGGAATAACTAGTGATAACGGTGGTTGATACAAAAGAGTATGTAAATATTAACCGATACATGTTTTTTTCATGGTCAAGTGATTCCCGGCAGTGAGGGTACTAGTATTGATAATTATTTTCTAATTATCATTATGAATTCAAAACATTAAACATAGTGACGTTCTCAAAATATCAGAAAATGTATTGACTGAAACATGTCGAATCGTTGATTAGGGTAGCATTTATGAAAGGGTGGTAACCTTTGCCATCAATTGTATCTTTTTTTTATAATTGTTCCAAAACAATTACAATACTTAGCCACTTGGAATGCACCCCTACGCAGCAGTTATGAGATAAAACGAGCTATTATTGGGAAATAAGTATGATGGAAAGGAAACGAAAGGTTTATTCTTAGTAATAGTGACTTTCACTTTTATCTTGATTCTTTCCAATTAAGTACTCGCTCCAACGAGGTTGTTCATTTCAGTCTTTTCAGTCTGATTATTAATTGCATTGTAACGAAGATGATTTTTGAAATATGAGTTTGGTCATCTAAATGAACTTGGTTTATTACACACAAAATAATGAAATAGCAACCTTGATTTTTAATCTTCGTAAGTTAAACCTAATGAAATAGCAACCTTGATTTTTAATCTTCGTAAGCTGCTCATGAAGATGGAGTTTAATCACAAAAAGGTTATCAAACGGACACTTATTTCAGAACAACACCTACATGCAAGCATATTGATACATATATGCATCCAATATGATTTAAATGTCGATGCAATAATCGCAAAAAAAATGACAAAATATTTCCATATCGAATTCATGCATATAATGTTTTAAATATAATATGCTACATTTCGCTACCATATCATTACGTATAAGTTCAGGAATTGTTTTAAACTATTCCGGCATAATTAGTATCAGCACTGTCTTCGGTCTATTATATTATGTAATTTACGCGCAAAACATTTATAAATTTATAAAAGAAACTTAAATTCTCAAAATTTACCTTTTGCATCATGTTTCTAACAGCTGACTTTTAGACTGAAATACACACAATCATTTACTTAATTTTCATTCTGATTTTCAGTGTTTTGTGATCAATTATAAGCATCGTCCATACAGAACATAATTGCAAAATCGTTCAGAAAGGAATTACCATTGATAAATGTTACCGCGCTGGACACCATACCATTGACAAACGTACTTGTCTAGCCGCGCTGTGATCAGTGCAGCTGATACAGGTAGCTTGAGCACTTAGTGGGAAAGTGGTGTACTAGCCGATCACCGCATAGTTTAAATATAGTACAACGCAATACAAACGCGTAACTAACACTCACATGTTCGCGGTAAACTCTACTCCAACGGACGAAGAACTGACGAAAAAACAAGACTACGACTAATTGAACTATACACAAACGGTAAGACATACAACAAATGAGCGAATTAACCGGAATAATGAGATGCGGATGTCAAAAGATAGAGAAAAACAGTTTATCGCATCAGGATCTGTCAACGAATACGGGAATTTTCGTACCAGGGAAATTCTGTACCGAAAAAAACATACATTAATAAACTTACTTGATATATTGTTATTAATGCTGTGGATGTAAGGAGTTATTCTTTGAATTACAAGGAATATTTCTTTTCCGTACGGTAGCTTTTCAGACATCGTAGCCTTCAGTGCTTGGTAGTAATTACATATTGTATGACGTATCTATCTGTAGTCTAAACACAAATTCTAGTAGAATCTAGTAGATTTTCTGGTGAACCATGATTTAAAAAAACATACAAAATGCCATTTATTTTAGAAACATGTCTAAAAAATCTAAATAGCTGGGTCACCGGTCGGTTCAGAAACCACGCCGCCTTGTCAATCACCTGTATTACTGACACGTGTGGTGAGAGCTAGCCAGCCAATGATATTTACCTATAGTAACGGGGGAGGGGCCATACACTTCGCATGTCTGTCAATTATACCTAACTGACTGAATGATCAAAGGGACAGCCACGTGCACGGGAGCACGTTGTACAAACAACTGGGTTTTTATCGGTGCACCGAAAAACGAAATATGTATGTTGAATTTATATATCGTTAAGATCATCCTGTTTGATGATAATCCTCTCAGGGTGGCATTTCCACAATACCACGCAAGTTAAAATCTGCCAGTAACGGGTAAATTATATATTTTTTCTGATGTGCTACATGAAAATGCAACCATGATTATATGAGGCAAAAATAGAAAAAATAGCGATATAAACAGCGCTGTTAAATCCATATTTATTCGTACATTAGTTATATTTGAATATATGATTTACTTGTAATAAAACAAAAATTAGGGCGTGTTTTCTTGACAAAAAACCACCAGTTATTTTCTCAATTTTCATTGTCTATCTATTGAATTTCTGTTTGAAAGTTATTTTCTACGGGTAACAGACTTGTTTTTCAAAAAACAGAAAGGCTTTGGCACAAGCAATCGGTTACTAAGAAAGTAATTTGTGTGATACCAGGGGCTTAGATCTATAAAATCTCCATTCACGAGTGTCACTGCGCTAGCTACCTGTGTCAGCCGCACTGATCACGGGGCGGCTAGGCAAGTACGTTTGTCAACGGTATATATAGTGTCACGCGCTGTAAATCGTTTTCATTCATTCACTGCCTTACAGTTTTTTTTTCAATGTGACCTACATTTCAACAATTAATCGAATACAATGTATTATTAATAGATATATTTTACTGACACGATACTAGATATGTGTTTCGCCCTCTCATTGTATTAGTCTAAGATCTAATCATCTATTTTAAAATGTCGGATATTTCATTATTAAACTATCGTCGACCATTGCGTAAGGATACTCACCATTTTTGGGTTCAAATCCAACATTTCAACCTTAGGAAGGAAAAATAGATAAAAAGCAATAAACAATTAATTGATTTACATGGATCATTTTCATTCATACAAATGTAACACAATGAATTCGAGAAGATGCATATTCACTTTTTTATATCGGTCCTTAAATTTGTATTAGTATCTCTTACCAATGTTCCGTGACATATATCTCATTTATGTTGAACGGAAACAATCAATACGGAATATACTGTAAAGAGATTATTAAATGACAATTTTAGAATTTTTCTTTCTTCGAAAAAGGTTTGAAAATGTAAGAAATATATAGCTTATATGGAAATACTTTGATAAAGCATGAAGGTTACTAGAGCTATAACTTATAGCCCGCATGTTTCTTTTTCAAATTTGGTAATTACGGTACTTCTTAGCTGTAAGGCGGAGTAAATTAAACATATGTTAAATGATTATTTGTGTATACTAGCGTACTGGATACAGAAGTCTGAAGCAGGTGTGAAATAGAATTGAAATAATTTGTGTTATTTTTTACAACCTATATACACTATTCACATCATTTCTTCTCTGCCATTTAAATAGTTATGGTATTACACCATCCATTCTTCTTTTGAAAACAATAAATTGTAAATACATATCGGTCAAATTAAAAAAAAACTATTAAAAGACATTTTGCACATAATTTGTAAGTATGTAAATTAAATAGACTATAGAGAAAAAAGCAAGCACAACAACATATATTTCATTACATTTTGTTTGTTTGTCAATAACCCCTCTTTCGAAATAGTCATAAAAAGAAAAAAAAAAGTATTTACAAGAAATGTTTAACCCCTCAGCAGAATACATCCTTAATAATTTATTTTATGACGTATTTAGCAGTATATACTTAAATGAAATTAACAATATTTCATTGGGCATTACGTACTCTAGGCCAATTAAATGTTGAGAAAGTGGGAATCGTTTCATTACATATATACATCTTTATGTTTTACAAATACATAATCACCGGTAAAATGAACGATTCTTAAAATGAATTTTAAGCAAAACTAACAAGATCCTGGTGAATGATCAGTTTTACAACTGACATGAATTAAGAATTCGTTGGGAAAAGTAACCAATTAAAATGTCCAATGTCTTGATGGTAGAATCATGTTGTTGGTTTTATAATGCTTTCTTTATGTGTTATAAATATGAATAGCGATGGTTAGTATTCGGCAATGTGAACATAACTCGTTTCGACCTGATCCAACCTAAGAAAAAAAATTCCAGTCAAATCATCATGAAACAGACTATTTTTGATCTCTCACATCTTTCTCAATACGTTCATTCGAGCTTTTTTGAAAACTTTATCCGCCGTCGAACTTACCTCCGCACTGGAAACCGAATCCAAGCGGTAACGCTAATATCCGGATGGTAAAAACAGATTGACGTGATAACAGCCCGGGCTGATATCACGTTATGACGTCATAATTTGATATCGACCCGGGCTGATATTACATTATGTCATAAAGTGAAATCAGCCTTGACGGTGATATGACGGCGCAGACAACACATGTATCGCATGGGCATAACATTCATTATTAGAGACCACATTAGTGTGAATATTTTGGATATCAACGATCTATAGGTACAGAGGGATTCATTATATTTGATACAATAAACAAAACTATAATAATTTATCTAAATAACGTCGGTAACCATTGTACAGTACCATCACTTTAAAATCGATCTTTGGATGATCTGGGTTTTTTTCTGAAGAGAAGTGTAAAGCGTTTTGACTAAGGAGATAACTACATCAGTGGACTGTCGCTACAGCATCGCACGCTGTCGCTACATTCTCGATAACTTGGTCACAGTGTGTGTGATGGTATCTCTACAGTGCTGGCTGGTGGTACTGTTACGCCCTACACCTTAGTTCACAGTACCTGAGTATCGAAACATGGCGAAATCTTCAAGTGCTACGTAACATTATACTCCAGTTTTTTTGCCTTGACAATGACCAACGTATTAGGAAGTTTTTGCCCGGTGATTCTTCTATTCCAGCCATCGTATTCTCCGGGTAGAATATGTGTTTACGTTAATATGAGATCGTCTGAAGATGCATTCCATTTTCTAAGAACTTCACTGAACTTACCATTATAAATGATGTGTGGTCACTTCCAGACAACACCTTACCAAAACAAATATCACACTATGGATATCTGTAATAATTTCCATCAGTAACAAATTATTTTGCAATGAGGCGAAACATATTACACTCATTTGTCATAATTGATGAACGATGGATTCGTTGTTTTTTGACAAGATTTAGAGTGGATGTTCTCATAATCGCAATAAGTATACGTGTACATATATGTGAGATTATATGGCCTTCAGTAACATTTTACTCTTTAATGTATGGTTTTCCATGGACAATGCATTGGTTGAGGTGTAATTTCCTGATTGAATGTTCATTATTTTGGGCTTTATATGCAGCAAGTACATGTTAATACTAGTAAGTCAATCAAATAAATTTCATCTGATTCATCAGAAGAAGAATTCTTCATATACATTAGATATCATTACATTCCTATGTAAGACCGAAGGTCATTTAAGGACAACAACCTGCATCTACAATGATTTGGGAGGCTACAATATTTGTGTCGCATCTACATGTAATTGTTTTTAGAGAGTTACTGAAGCAACCGATGAGCATCAAACAATACATAACTAGTAAAGCTTACTATATGTCACTAAATTCATGCTTTTAGTACTGTATATATAATGTTGTACCTATAAAACTATAATCATACATGTAAGTAAAAATAAACTCTCATATGATACATCATGAGAAGGAAATAACTTAGATTTTGCATTTGTTACTGTTTATTTGTAGAAATGAAAATTACAAAAATATATATATATAAAAAAAACAATATGTTTTTAGCTTTAATTTTTTTCTACATGTATATAATGTACATGCATATGTATAGGAAACTTAACAATATAACAGATATTAATTATATTTTATTAATTATCAAAAGTTATATTTAGGTTTTATGACATACTTTTCTAAAATCATAACCTGATTTGAAAATAATGCTGGGTGTACAGGTAAGAGTTCATGTTCATTACTTACCATTCATAACTTGCCCCCTATTCATACTAGTCCCTGAGATTGAGTTGTACTCACTACTCAGGGTACACAAGGCCCAGTCATAAAACAACATACTTGTCTTATTGTCACCAGTAAGTTGATTTGACTGTCCAGGTACACAGCTGTTATGGCAACACCTAATAACTATTAAGTGTTTCAAAATATTTTGAACTACCAGCGTCACAAACCGGGACACGTACAAGTTGTATTATGGCTACTCGTGCGTATATGTTCAATAATATGATTAGCTGATAAATATTGTAAAACTTATATATGAAAATTATGTTTTGAATACTGAGGTTCATTGGTTTTGAAACAAATTTTATTGTAAGCAAAATGAGATATAGTAAGTATTCCAGGATAATAATGCATCAATGTATACATGCATGTTTATCACTTGGTATTTATATTGTATTTGTGTTACTATATGATGTACTAAATAAATGGTACCAAAAGAATTTGTAATTAATTACTTCACCAAAAGTGCTGTGATTGTAATTGTCATTTGATGGAGCCAAATCTCAAAGTAAAGGTAATTTAATTAATTAGATTACCATGTAACTGTGCCGAGGTCTAACTGCTCAATTTTAACAGATCAATTTGCTATACCTAGAATCACATGTGAACATCAATCGGAACACCTCGTCCACTTCTCCAAGGACGAGTAGATCCGATTGGCCTTACACATATGTTTATGACGCAGAGATAGCACAAGTATTAGCTTCCCAAAACGCTACGTGGGCTACGCTGAAGCTTAAGCCTTTGATTGGACAGAATATAGAAAGTAAACAATGATATGACGATATTGTTTTGCTATTTTAATTGTTAAGTTGAAAGCCATTTTATAATTTGTCATAGTGGGGGAGGAGAAATAGGTTCCAATGTACCCCGCTGGCAGTTTTTCGAAACATGGTTTTTTAGGACCGGTATGATGTCTAGTTTCATTTTATGCTTGTTGCCATTGACAACTAATGTCCCATGGGGTCATATGGCGGCCATCTTTCAGTTATCAAAAATTGCCAAAATGACACATTTGCATATACGCGCATAGATAAAGAACCAGACACCAATCAGAGGCAAATAAACACATTTTTTGATGAATACGATTAAATCATAAAAATGACGTTACGTCTTTTCATTATTATGAATTGACGGGAAAACAATGAAATTTTCAGCTTTTTTTCTCTAAAATATCGATAAATGTCAAAATTTTCATCACAAGTAAAAAAACAAATGATGGACAAAAAAAACCTTGTGACAGTCATTTCGAATTGCACTAACCCTTATGTAAACACATGTGTACTATAAAAATATATATCGCATGAGTGAGGTGGGAAAAAGAGAGGGACCCCCTCCACCAAAAAGAAAATGCAGAAGAAAAATAAAAAAAACCAATAAATTAAAACTATATTCTGTCAACACACATTGTAACAGTTATTCTGAACTGAACTGAGTCTTGTCTAAACATATATGTATTATAAAAGGGATAGATTTATGTTTTTAGCAGAAGAAGCAAGATAACCCCCTCCCCCCTCCCCCACAATTAAAAAAAATATATTGCCGAATCCAGTAAACATCCAAAGGCTAATCACATGTTTTGTCCATAATTCAGGCAGTTCCCATTAACCGTAATAATTTATTTCTTTTTTGTGAAAACAACTTGGTTCGAATTATTCTCCTTCAATTTTGGATATAACTCCCCATGAAAAAGGTGTTCCATGATGATGCCTGCTCGCATACAGTTAAAAACTACAAATACATATAATATCTGCTGAGGAGGAACAGTCACAGACTTATCTCCAGCACGTTGATGTGCTCGGAGAGCTGATCCCCAGACCACTCCCCCGACTGACAATGGCCGTCGAGGTAAGCCCACCAACCTGTCATCTGTGAACAAGGTCATGGTGGGAGCTGACTTGGACAACGGAACCACTGGAGAACATAAACTTTCAGAGTCCACCACCGAGCAATCTCCTTCATGGAATGGTTGAGAGGAAGCCACGCCATTCCCTGCTGGCAGGCACTCATTTTGCGAGGAGGAACATCTAGAAAGGTCTATTGTGAAGTCTCTCTAGGGGGACACGTCTGCCAAGGAGTTGATATTACCCAGAAAACTGAGAAACCAAAGCTGGACGAATGACTTGTCGAGAGCAGGTGAGAGCAAGATCTCTGGCCTTTTCGGAACTTCTCCAAAGATGGAAGGGCAATACCCCGATCTGTGTTGAAACGGTTTCACAGGAAGACAAATTCCTGAGAAGAAAAACTTCGGATTTCTCTCTGGAAGGAATGAAATCGACTTTGAGCAAATGTTTCAGGACTTGACGGGCGTTCTCTCCAACGATGCCTAGACTAGGTGGAGCATGAGGTAATCGTCGAAATAGATGTGGACATTTATTTTCCTGGAGTGCTGAAATCCTACGCCGACCTGAAGCAGCTTGATGAAATCCAAAGGAACACTTTGTAATTGTAATTGGGAACTGTCTGAATCATAGACCAGGGAATATGTAATTTATGTAATAATAATTATAAGATTTTTTCTCTCTATGAGTAGTGTTTGGAGGGGGATGTCCACGATTGTTCTGCTAAAAAATATAAAATCCTTTTAAAATAAACACAAGTTTAGACAAGTGTCGGTTCAATTCAGTAAAACTGTTACAAAATGTTTTGCCAGAATATGTGGAGTTTTAATGTATTAATTTATTCACCTCATTGATGTTATCTATCTTTTTATAATACACATGTGTTTACACAAGGGTTAGTGCAATTCGAACTGATTGTTACAAGGTGTTTTGTCCATCAATTTTGCTTTTGAAAATTATGACACTTTTTACGGGAAAAGCTGAAAATTTCGATTTTTCCGTCATTTCACAAAACGGAGAAGACGTAACGTTATTATTATATTTTTATCGTATTCAGCATGTTTCAATCATATAACAAAATGTGTTTAGTTGACTCTGGTTGTTGTCGAGTTCGCTATCTATGCGCGTATATACGAATGTGACATTTTGGCTATTTTTGATAATTTTTTCGGGGCGGGGGAGGGTTCCCTCTCTTTTCCCGACCTCATTGATGCGATCTATCTTTTAATAGTACACATGTGTTTACGAAAGGGTTAGTGCAATTCGAAATGACTGTTACAAGGTGTTTTGTCCATCATTTTTGTTTTACTTGTGATGAAAATTGTGACATTTATCGGGAAAAAAAAAGCTGAAAATTGTTTTTCCGTCAATTCACAAAAATGAAAAGACGTAACGTCATTTTTTATGATTTAATCGTATTCAGCATGTTTTCATCATATAAAAAAATGTGTTTATTTGCCTCTGATTGTTGTCTGGTTATATATCTATGAGCATATATACGAATGTGTCATTTTGGCCATTTTTGATAACTGAAATCCAAGATGGCCGCCATATGACCCCCATAGGACATTAGTTGTCAATGGCAACAAACATAAAATGAAACTAGACATCATACAGGTCCTTAAAAAAACATGTTTCGAAAATGGGAACCTATATCTCTCTCCCCTCCCCCTCCCCCACTATCAGGTCTAGTACAGATGAACAGTTTTAATAATACTTTTGCTACCAACAAAATAAAAAGGGGTTCATGCAGAAATTGCTAAGCTCAGAGAAGAGGCAAAGAAAACATTGAACTTTATCTCATATGTTTCTGTGTTTTTCAATGTTCCGTTTTCATTCCGCTTTTAATATGTACTGTCTTGCCGCATTTTAGTATGTCCCATTTATTAGCATGTACGCATTGTCTGATTATTATTGTTACACGATGGTGTCTAAATTATATAAGAAATAAAAAAAATAATGTCTCGAACATGGTATACTACTACAGATATATTTGTTCTATCTGTAAATGGAACCAGATTTCATCTAAAATGCTCGATTAATTTCTAGAAAATACTTATTTAGAATAATTTTACCACGAATGCTTGTTCTGCACTAAAATCTGAACGGATGCAAGCGCTGTGCTACATGTACCATGCTTTATCAGAAAGACGGCGTCCGAATTCGGACAAAGTCAAGTTGGTGTCCGTAATTCGCTTTAATATTACTTCAAGAAAGCGATGCTTGTTCAAGCGTTCTTGCTACACGACTATCCTGTAAGATGGCATGAATTCCTTATGAAACTATATTGATTCATTGTCACAGTATATCTATTATGTGAAATCATTGGAAATTATTAAATGATTGATAATTTGCTGGAAAATCCGCCAAACTATAACAGTCATTCGGGTTTTCAGAATAGATATACTATGAATGCTTGTTCTCTACTAAAATCTCGATAAAGGCAAACCCTGCGTGACCACGATTTATCAGGAAGATGGCGCTCAAATCCCGGACATATTCAGGTTAGTTTCCGTCATTCGTTTTTATATTATTTCAACAGGTAATGCTTGTAACACACCGAACATCCGTCAGATTCAATCGTTCTTGCCACATGGCTATCCTGCAAGATGGCGTGATTTGCATACGATTCGAACAGCTACGCCTCAAGCGGCGTAGCAATCACTCGCACTGTCATTAAGTTATCGAGGATGAAGCGACAGCGTGCGAGGTTGTAGCGAAAGCACGCTAATGTAGTGATCAACCAAATTCGTTCAAGGTATTATTGTGTCGGCAGTAAGAAACCATATCAAAGGAAACTGCTATATCGCACGAGTAATTAAAATATCTGTAATGTATCAGGCACAATAACTAATTATATTCGATATTGTCGGTGTAAACGATTCCTTATATTTCAATCTTTGTTATATTTTTTTTAACAAATTCAAGATGGATAGCAGCTCTGAGTTTTCGAAGCAAATCTAATTTTGCGAATTTTAACCTTATCGCTAATATTATCAATGATCTATTCTCAATTGATATCAATATAGCTAATATTACAAACCTACCTTCAGTGAAATTATATCCTCCTGTTAAAGAAAAGTGTCCTTTTATAATATTTGAAAATATCTTATTTAAACACTAATTACAGAAATCACGACAGAGAATATCAATGAACGTTATCAAATAGTTTTATTCAGAATATTGGCAAAACCTTTAAAACGGAATTGTCGTTGAAATACGTAGATACCAATATTATTCTGATAATTATAATATGTTTATATTATTATATATTGTAAACAACACTGCGTAACTTAACTTATATATTTTATATATCTTGCTAAGTAATAGTTGTTACTTAGGGAGATAACTTGTATAGGCTATGCCTGTTGTTCGATTCTTTTTCAAATAATATTTTGAAATAAACTTGTTGAAATTGAATACCAACATTTATTAGGTATCCATCGAAAGGTTGTTTTGAGTGGTACTCACGTATCTCCAACTCCTTATCGAAATAAATATTTAAAGGCATTTATCAATGTTTATCGCTGCATATCCATGGTAATGGGTTACATAACGGAAAAAATGTGAAAAGATTAACTTACCCTCAAACTTGCTTTTTTCCCGATTGACTGTTAAAATTACAAAATTAAAATCATATAACTTAATGGTATCTCTTAAATGGTTTTAGTTATATAACAAACGATAAGGATAATGCATTTTGTAAAAAAAAAAAAAAAAAAAAAAAAGCCCAATTTTGTTATTACATGTATAAGGTTCACTAGATATTTCTCAAGAACAGATTGATTAATGCTTTCTTGTTGAGGAAAGATGCTTCGAAATATTACATGTGTATGAACGTGTAAAGTTCAATCACATTTCTAATTTTTAAAATGTTTTAATCCAAGATCTGACCTTTCTACTAAATATGTATTAACATTACATAACATCTCATTATAAAAGTATTATCGAGCATTATTATAGAATATTTACCATGTTTGTGTCCAACTTCAACAATTCCAGCTAAGGAATGAAAAAAATAGCAAAATGCAATAAATAAACTTTTTGATTCAAGAGGATAATTTTCATTCATTAAACTATAAATATGAGTAGATTCACATAAAACGGTTTTTAAAATGATCCTAAATATGATATTAATAAGATTTTTTAACTTTATTTTTGTGATACATTTCTCCTTTTATGTTAACCAAAAATTGTCAATAATGAATGTACTGTTGATACTTAATATCGACGTATATTTAATATAGCCACTAATACATAAAATTGTCTGAGTGAATTCGATAACATTTGTACAGTATCATTCTTTTGCATTTTTCTCTGATGATATATTTATCCAAGAGAGAGGTGTAAATTATTTCTAATAAGGAAGGCATCGGTCATAATTTAAAAAAAAAAAGATAAAGAAACTGTTATATCACATATCAAGTATATAAAATATTCGACTCATCAGATACAAAGAGTGATTTAAATGAAAATTATTGGAATATACCACCCCTTTCATTTTTACAAACTACGTGACCAAGAACAAAGTTATTCGATTTTAATGTCGATTCTAGCAGCCAATGCCCTCTATAGTTACTTCAGTGTATCAGATAAAAAAATCATCCCCAATAGGAATGATTTCTTTTAACTTAAGGAAAGAAGTTTTTCTTTATTACACGATCTATGGGTTCATATAAGAACAAGAGGCCCATTGGCCTTAACAGTCACCCGAGTTCATATACAGAATGAAACAAAGACATGTAACCACTTATATTGGCCCGTTAGTCAGTGATTTTATAAATTTGACTATGTAATCTATGAAGAGTAATTGGTTCCATCAAATCCGTGAATTAAGAAGAAGGATTTTTGAAATATTATCCATTTTGACCCCTTTTGGCCCCGGTCCTCTGGCCCCTGGGGGTCGGCCAGGGCCAATATGGATATGATGTTAAAATGCTATCTCAGGCTAATAGTTCTGACCCAGATTGGCTAATTTCCTATGAAAAATAAGCAAATAATGTTCATAAATGTGTTTTTAATATAAACTATAGTAAACTTGACAACCCCTTCCAAGGAGGAAACAGGAGACCCCAGGGTCATATAATTCACAATTTTTGTAAAGAACCTTAAGACCTTTCCAATTATGAAGAGTATTTGATTCTACGAGTTCCAGAATTTCAGAAGAAGGTTTTTGAAGTTTTGGTCTATTTGACACATTTTGGCGCCGCCCCTAAGGCCCCTGAGGGTCAGTCATGGAAAATTTATTAATAAATGGTCATCTCATAGGGACATTTCTTACAACATTTGACTAATATCCTATTATAACTGACTAAATAATTCTCAAAAATGTGTTTTCCATATATAAACTATAGTAAACTCAACCTGAGACTCCAGGGTCATAAAATCCACAATTTTTGAAGAGAGCCTTGAGACATTTCTATTTATGAAGAGTATTTGATTCTACCACATCCGTGAGTTCAGAAGAAATTTTTTGACATTTTAGCCAATTTTACCCCTTTTAGCCCCTTCCACAGGCCCCTGGGGTCGGGGGTCATATATATCACAATTGTGATTCTTCTTAGGTCTTTAAACGTTTGTGCAAAATTTCATTCAAATTGCTTCAGCGGTTTTGGAGAAGAAGTCAAAAATGTAAATTGTTTACGGACACAAGACACACGACGCACGATGCACGATGGACGACGGACGACGCACGACAGACGACGCACAACGACGGACAAAAGGCGATTAGAATAGGTCACTTGAGACTTCGTGTCGGGTGACCTAAAACAGCTTTAATAACGATTCAAACAAAACTATCATTAATGCTACGCTTTCAAAATATCTAATTCGCTAATATTAGCATCAATCTATTCCTACTTGAGATTAATATGATAGCTTTAAAACCTATTTGTCCACACCTACCTCCAGTGAAATGATTTCCTCCTGACAAAGAAACGATGTCATTAAAATATTGCAAATATTTTAAGCAAGCTTTGAAATACCGACAGAATATACTTTCAAGGAAAATATTCTTATCACATTTTATTGTGTTGTTTAATCATTTTAATTTACACGTCCACTGTGAACATAAATCAAGTAAATTTACTGCAAATATTGGCAAATATTTAAAAAAGGAATACTTATTGAAATATCTAGATACCAACATTATTAGATATCCATCGATAGGTTGTTAATAGTGATACACACGTATGTAACTCCTTATGGAAATGAATACCTAAAGGCCCTTAACAATGTAATGAGCTTCGTTGCATATCCATGGCAATTGGTTACATAACGGAAAACACAATTTGTGAAATGATTAAATTACCATCTCGCTTACTTTCTCCTCAATTGACTGTTAAAAAGAGATTAAAATTCTAAAACCATGATAGAACATGTATCTATTAAAAGGTTTCATTTATATATCAAACAATAAGGATAATGCGTTTTGCAAAGAAAAAACACAATTCTGTTATTATAACGTTAACTTAGACATTTCTCAAGAACAGATTGATATTTCATAACATTATTTCTTGTTAAAGAAAGATTCTTTTATTTATAACATGTGTATGAACGTATTAAGTTATATCACACTTATACTTTTTTTAATTTTTAATCCAGGATCCGACCATTTTACTAGAATGTGTATTATAGCACATACATGTAACATCTCATTATAAAACTATCATCGAGCATTATTATAGAATAGTTACCATATGTGTGTCGAACTTTAAACAATCAAGCTAAGGAAAGCAAAAATAAAAGCAAAATGCAATCAATAATCTGTTTGATTGAAGAGGATAACGTTCATTCAATATACACTCTGAGAAAACAAAGCTCAACGTTAAACGTTTTTCATATTGATCCTATATATGATATTTGTACGACATTTTAACATTTTTTGTGATACATATCTCCTTCTATGTTAAACGAAAATTGCCAATAATGTATGTACTGTTGATGCTTAATATCGATGTATAATTACAGCGCCGTTAAAATAAGCGTACGCGTGACGGCAAGTCTGGTAGGTGGTTCCGTTGACTGGTAGCTAGTCAGTGTGCATGGTAGCTAGTCAGTTTGCCAACGACATTCAATAAGCTTTGTAAGCGCGGTTCTCATTGGCTGTCGCTTCAATGTAGGGGCGGAGCTAAACTGTCGGAAACGTCTGTCGGCGATTACCAAGATCAGAAACGTGTACTGAAGATGATCGGCATTGCAAGCTTCATAATGTAAAAACACATTTTACTTACCTCATGTATAGACTCTGAATCAGCGCTACTCGGTGAATTACATATCCATGAAAGAAAGAGATACTGTTGTAGCGGAAAAGTCAGTCAAAGGTTGTACGGAAATGATATCGCTTGCTACTGACTAATTATAACTTTACCGCAAGGTGTGGGAAACCAAATCGGGTACAATGTACGACCGATCATCGTGTATTGTCAAAATATATTCCGATAAAACCCGGCTTTGGCACATACCTGGATGTTAGTAGGGGATGCTATTCCAGCTGTAGGCGTAGGTTTTTTTTAACTTTGTCACCAGTATTTAATCAGATAGATGCATTTGAATCTAGTGTTGACAATTTCTTGGCTAAATTCAACCGACATTTTGTAAACTACCGCCGCGCATGCGCCAACTTCCGAGAACATTACCTGTGAGGGTCGCGCAAATATTAATCAAATTAAATTATAAGTATTAAGGCGATGCATTCAAACTCAACGTCTACAACTAGAATAACATCACCTACTAATACCCAGGTATATGTTAAAACCGTATTTGATCGGAATATATTTTGACAAGACATAATCCATTGTCAGCCGTACCTGATTTGGTTTCCACACCAAACGCTTGCAGCGGAAAAGTCGGGCAGAAGGTGATTCCTTTTCCGCTACAACGTAGCTAGATTCGGCTTTGACATTACATGTAACATTACAACGGATAGAAGAATAAATAGATATAAACCTCACACATTCATAAACACGATACAAAATTTGAACCATTGGAATGTTGGTAGATAAGCTACAGTATGAATATTTCCCGAAGACGAGAGAAATGACCAATAATTTATAAACAACAAATCCTGAACAACAAATCCTCAAAAAAAATCGCCTAATAAGTGAAACAAAACAATAAGGAATTTTGAATACAGCGATTGATATTATATATTGTAAACATAATAAAATAGTACACAACGTGATCAAACACATTGTACAACAGAGTCGGGTTTAAACATCAAAGATTCGCTGGCTCCGCCTACTTCTCAATGTTGTTGGCGATCTTGTAAGTCGGGGGGGGGGGGCAATCTGTCGGGCTGCCGATGCTTCAGCCAATCAGCGCCTTCGTTACATGCCAACTAAAATATAATCTACTGACCCAGTTACCAGCTTACTACATCAGCTAACAGCCAAAGTGTCTATCGAGTGAATGAGTGTTAACAGGAACACTTGTTGTAACAGCGCTGTAACATAGCCACAAATACAACGATTTGTCTGAGTGTCTTCGATAACATTTGTACAGTGCCATCGTTTTGCATGTTTCTCTTAAATTATTTCTACTAAGGAAAGCGTCGATCAAAATTAATAAACAACGTACTAAAGAAACTGTTATATCACATATAAAGTAAATACAATATCCAATTCATCAGATAAAAAGAATGATTTAAATGAAAATTGTTTGAGTATACCATCTTTTTCATTTTTACATAGTATGTGACCAAGAACAAAGTTATTCAGTGTTAATATCGATTCTAGAAGCAAATGCCCTCGAGTTCCTTCAATGTATTAGATAAAAATTCATCCCTTACATAAATGATTTTTTTTTAAATTCAGGAAAATATGTTTTTCTTTATTACACAATATATGGATTCATATAAAGAAAAACAGCTTTAAAACCATTTCTTTCATTATGACTTTGACAAACTATGTGACCAAGATCGAAGTTATTCAATTTTAATATCGATTTTAGAGGCCTTCTATTTCCTTCAATGTATATGATAAAAATCATCCCTATTAGAAATACGTTCTTATAGATTAAAAAAGTATCCGTTTTCTTTATAATACAATCTATGGGCTCATATAGAGAAAATCAACTCTAATAACGGTTAAAGCAAAATGCATTAATGCTATGACTTTATAAAAAATATTCACTAAGGTTACCATCAATCTATTCCTTCTTGATATTTACATAGCTTTCAACGTCTATTTTGTCATTCAGTGTAATTTATATTTTCCTGACAAAGAAAAGATTTCATTAAAATGTTTTTAACAAGCACTGAAATACCGATATAATATACTATCAGTTTTCAATCAGTTCCTGGATTGTTTAACCTTAATGGATATTTCATTGCGATTAACAGCCATTAAAAACATGTGAAAATGTAAATATAAGAAATAATCAATAAGTTCAGTGATCGCAACTAATCTTAGCGACTGACCGATGAATTCATCCATATAATACGTATTGTGCCTATAGGTTACCTACATGTGTTTATTGTTTGTGGTTTTATGAACATTTGTGACAGTCCTTAATATGCTATTTTATTCGTTCCGTTTTTTTTTTGTATTTTTGAAGGGGTAGATCGCCTCAAATAATATTTTGTCAAGATTTTAAATTACTTCTTTTCTCCATATTTACTTTAAATTAAGTAATTCGTATTATTCGTGTTATAAAGAATACAACAGTCTTTGACCCGTATAAAAAAGAATTGTTATCTTTTGTTGTACACTGGTTGATGAACAGCATTTTTGACAGATACTTCAACAAATCTAAAATATCTATCAAAAATGTTATTCATACACTAGTTGTTTTATAGCTACGTTTAATTTTTCGACAATTTTGCAAATTGAGAGCAAATTGACTTCAGCTTAAGCTGAACATATTTCCACTTAAGTTAAAAAGATTTCAACTTAAGTAAAAAAAGTTTGATTATGTGAGTTTTTTTAACTGATATTGAAATATTTTTAACTTAATTTGAAATCTTTTTAGCTTAAGTTGAAATCTTTTTTTATTATGAAAACGGACAAACTGAAAAAAATGAACACACCAAATCTGATGTAAATAATCAATTTCATTCAAGCCTGCTACACTTGTCTCTATTGAGAAATACATCAAAAGCATAAGCATGAAGAAAGCGACAGGTATAGACGGGATATCACCTAAGCTGCTTGGAACCTGCTGTGAACAGGTGAAGTTCCCCCTATGCAACCTGTTTAACCATTGATTACGGAAAAATTTCTTTCCTGACAGGCTCAAAGAGGCTCAGGTGGTACCCGTGTTCAAAAAGAGGGATCCTTTAAACAAGGAAAACTATAGACCAGTCAGTATACTGCCCTGTATTTCTAAATTATTTGAGAGGGTTTTAAGTAATCAGCTGTCTGACTATTTTAATCAAAATTTAACTCTTTCTTAGCAGCTTTCCGACCAGGATTTGGATGCCTCAGTCTCGACTTTGCCTGAGAGACTTGTTGAGGACTGGCGAACGGCCTTGGACAACCAATGAGTATGTCGCCGCCCATTCTTATGGACTTGTCCAAAGCATTCGATTGTCTTCCTCAGGGACTGCTGATCAGGAAGCTGGAAGCCTATGGACTGGGTGATTGTGCTCTGAAGCTGCTGTCCAGCTACCTGACCAGCAGGAGCCAGCAGGTCCGACTTGGGTCCAAATGCGGTGACTGGTTGGAAGTGCTCAAACGGGGTACCACAACGCCTGCCTATTTTGGGACCCGCCTCCAGTTTATTATATTTGTAAATGACGTGTTTTATATATCAAGTCACCAAAGCTTTACAACTATGCTGATGACAATACTATAAAGTGGCTCAAATAGAGATTTTAATGTACTAAAAACCTCCTTGGAAAGTGACTGTATAGCTTTGATTCAATGGTTTAAACATAATCAAATGAAAGCAAATCCTGAAACATTTCAATCAATCTGCATTGGTAAAAAATCTACTGAAAACATTCATTCTTTTGGTATAGGCGATGCCTGTTTAAAACTTGATAATGTTGTTAAACTTTTGGGAGTTCATTTTGATTCTATGCTAAATTTTGACACTCATATTTCTGAAATTTGTAGAAAGGCATCACAACAACTGTCTGTACTAATCTTGGCTCTTATCTGACTATGAAAGGAAGAAGTGTTATTTACCATTATTTTATTATCTCAAATTTTAATTACTGTCCTCTTGTATGGCACTTCAGCAGCATGAGAAGTATGAGGACAATGGAAAAGATTCAGGAACGTGCCTTGAGATTTATATACCAGGACTACACCTCAACATTTAAACATATTTTAGAAATATCTGGAAATGATTTTTTTTTACATGTTTACAGATTTTTAAGATAGTTAACAAGATCTCTCCTGAATATGTCCAGGACTTGATAACAATCAAACAATCATCTTTTTATAATTTCAGAAATGACCGCTCGGGTGTGGAACGGTCTTCCAAATGAATTCCGAAGAGTTGAAAACTTTTCGGAGTTTAAAAGAATGATCCACACCTGGTACGGCCAAATTTGTCAGTGTGCCATTTGTCTGTCTTTTGCAGAATAACAGCTCGTGTCATGCTTTGCTGTCTTGTAATTTTCCTGTGTATACTTACATATTTCTTTTATTCTGTGTTCTGTATTATTCTGTATCATGCAGCTTGTGTATACACTATATGTATCTGCTAAAGCTTTGTCATGTTTACGCATTTTCGTTTATTTATCACTAGTCTATGTTTATGACACTTTGTCTTTATATAATATGGTCTTAATATTGCTTTTTTTACGATCTCACATTAAAATGCTTCCTTTTAACTCACACTATATTGTGTATAATCTGTCAATTTTTACTTTTTGCTATGTTAGCATATATGTACATTACACTTATCTGATAGTATTTTAATCCATACCTTTAGTAACACAGTGTTAGTACAAATTCGAGTGTTAATGTTTAACTAACGTCTTTGTTTTTACCCTTTAATTTCTGTGATATATATGCAGACCTATTCTTTTGATTTTCCACATTTTAATATAATCTTTGTGTTGTTAACAATGCATATATACTTTTGTTTGTCGCGATAATAGCTCACAAGAGCTAATGTTATTTGTAAGAAATATGCGACTTTAAATAAAATTTATTGTATTGTATTGTATTGTATTTTTAACTTAAGTTGAAATCTTTTTAGCTGAAGCTAAATAACTTTTTAACTTAAGCTATTATGATTTAAATATCAAAACGGCTTGCCATAGTGTGTGGGAGATATTTTTTTAATTTTTGAATATTCTCTTGCTTGTACCATCATTTACAAAATCTACTTACAGTGAACCTACTAACAGTTACATGACTGCACTTCGTGGTAATAAATGGAGATTGGTAATTTAAATTACCCCCCCCCTTCTATGCTTTAGTATCTTTTGTATACTATTCATAAATAATTTGTGTTCTTTTGTAGTTCAACGTCATCAATATACACTTCATTCCCCGCTTTATTCTTATTGACTGAAAACAACGGAAAACGGTATACTGCACTAAAAATGTCATTACCATTATTATTGTCGAAGATGTGTAGTGTAGTTTGACATAACTTTAATATAATAATTCTCTCTTTCCTTACATTCTCGTTTTTCTAGTATACAAAATATAAAAAAAAATCTTCTTAAGTATATAAATCCAGGTATATATGTCCATATTTCTGTATTCCATTGGGTTGACATCAAAATAAAGTAATTTGTGGCATAAGGTATTAAAAGATCTAGTGTAACGTAGTTTATTATTATTATTATTACAAGCTAACCGATATATACATGTAATTCATTTTTTCGGAACTTTCAGTCATGTGGACATGACGTACATAGCAATTGTTTTACATGATGAATAATTTGCGTGCCCTGTGCTGGGGCTGAGATGACCAATATTACATTTCACGGTCCCGGAATAGCAGTTGAGATGGGCTGTTTATATCTTGTACACACGTTCCTTCCACATATTCATATTTTTAAATATAACTGTCGAAGACAGATATATATGGATAAAATTATCGATGAAAAGTTACATAATACATAATTATAAGACCACGATCGAGTGCATTGTGGGTTGCGATAGGCCTAGGACGTCCCCTTGCAGGCGGTGTATGGAATTTTCAAATTATTGTTTGCCTAGATGAAATAAATGATTTGTTTTAATGTCCAGGAGGCAGTAGTCATCTCGTCTTTCCGTGTCGACACCAAATAAAACTAACAGGCCTATTCAAGGATACGTCCTTGGCCTACTGTAAGTTACTGACCGTGTATCCAATGTAAATCCTCAGATATATAATTATTTATTTTGTAGTAATAGTTACATGTACATGTAGCCCTCACCAGATTTTGTGAATAGTTTGAATAGGCATGTTTGCATGATATATTAAAAAAAAAACGAAAAAAAAAAACTTTGCCGCCGGTGGTGAGAATCGAAAGATCAGAAGATCTGCACGTTAACACTAAGCCAAATTTCTGTTTTTTTTATATACAGTATTTTTTTATGAGAAGCAGATAGCATTGTTATTTTAATCCCCTATCTTTAATAGCAAATATTTGATGATGTATGATTTAGTATTTCCTAATAGTAAAAAAACTTTTGTTAATGTAATGTGCATGTAGCTGTTGTTTCAACATGAAGGAAAGTGAAAAAAATGACAATAACATCCGATTTGATGCAAACGTCATGATATACACGTGCATATCAAAAGGTATCCAATACTTTTAAATGACATACGTATCAAATTTAACTGTCGAAAACAGATATATCTAGATTTAATATCCCATGAAAAGTTACATAATATAAGACCACGATCGAGAACATCGTAGGTAGCGATAAGCCAAGGACGTCTCCTTGCAGGCGGTGTATGGGATTTGCAAATTATTTAGTCTAGATGAAATAAAGGATTATTCTAATTACCGGTTTATGTAAATGATGAATGTACTTGCAATATTTCCAACGTTGGACATTTTTATTTTGCTATAATTAATACCTATGCTGCTATCGTTTGTGCGATGAGATGAGATGAGGAGGTTTTGCCGAGTCATCTCGGTTTTCCCTGTCGGCACCAAAAAAAAACTTGTATTGTAAGATAGTGACCGTGTATTCTGTTTATCCTGCAACTTTTTCATTGTACATACAGAAGATGGTATTCAAAACGAAAGCAAATTGCCTGTTATTTACACGATTTCGTTCAAAGCGAAACGCTTCTTTGATGACCAAGAAAAGATGCATTCACTAAACCGAATGAGTGTGTACTCCTTTTTACTACCGTGGGAAATATGTAAGCACCGTCATTCCGGTGATTGTGACGTCACTGTTTGGAGGGACTGACTGCCGTTTCATTCACTCCTACTGAAAGTGACGTCACTGGAATGTTCGGGATCAAATCATCAAATTTAGAAATTGAATCAAACGAAAGAAATTAAACGTTTATTTACTGACATCGTAATATTTTGATATTGCAACTATTACAGGAAATTCTTATTATCCGGTATCGAGTTTTGTGCCTGACTAATGTCGATATTAGAGAATATTGAAAATGCATTGTTTCTTGATATTGTTGCACTTCTTTTGTTGACTTTAAATTCGTAAAATGAACTTAACCCGCGAAGGGCGTAATAACGCTTGTTTTCAACGGGAATAAACACCGTAGTGATAAAGACCTTCCAAGTATGGCAACAGTGAATATTTGCATCAGGGAAATAGGGACACAAAAAGTCGATTTTCTCCAAAAGTAAGTAAGTTACACTACCTTAACACTTAAAAAATCGTTCTGATTTCAGAACAATTGGAATTATGAAGATACCTCTTACAGTATTTTTATCATTATTATTATATATAATGTAAGTTAATTATTTGAAATATACAGATCAGATGTGAAGAAGATTTTTCATCGAAGTATCCCATGAAAAAATCTCGAGAAAAAAAATAACGATAAACATACTGCGACTGACGCATGATGGATGACTTTTACAAATAACGAAGCCACCCGCCAATTTTTCTGAGCGGTATTAGGACAATGATCGTCCACGCATAAAATTCGCCGTCAATCTTTTTACTGCGGTGTATGCAGGTGCATCATTTACTAGTTTTCCATAGAAGGATGTTGGTACTAAACGTTTGTTATCCAATCATTGCATCAATGCTGTTCCATCGGCTTTGCACATGATTTCAAATAATTCCAGTGTTTGGGTACATGGTTTAAAGATAGAGGGAATAGTATGTCTGACAAAGCAAAATTACTGCTAACCTCATTCTTTACCCACAAGATTCACAACATACCATGCAGCCCTCGTAGCAAAAATGAGCCCTAATGAGATACTAGATGCACAGTTTATCCAGCATATTCTCGAACATAATGGATCCTAAAAACTACTTCATGCACGAACTACAAGCGAAAGAATTCAACATACTTTCAAAACGAGATAAAACACGCGCATTAAAATTCAAACTGTGCGTGCTGATGGCTTTGCTTTATACATGTAGTATTAAGATCAGATATAAGATCTTACATGTTACTCTTATAAAAAGAAATCCCAGAGGAATCTTGGCGCCCACCAAAGAATGATATATGCCTGACATTAAAAATAGGGATCCTTTCTCTGTTTTTCAAATTTTTTCAAACATGCTACATGTGAAATTTGAGATAGATCGCTTCAGTACTTTTTGAGAAATAGCGGTAACAAATTTCAACTATCAAAATCCAAGATGGTGACCTGTCGACCATCTTGGTCATTGAATCAGTCCGAAAATGCAATACAACTGTATTCATTCTAGGGCCCTAGGAAACCCCTGCACATGAAACTTAAAACAGATCCCTACCGTACTTTGTGAGAAATAGCAGCAACTAACTTCAATTATTAAAATCTAAGATGGTGGCGGCCTATTGGCCATCTTGTCCACAGTTTGGTCCACAAATGCAATATGCAAAATAAAAGGTCCTATGGGAACCTTCAAAATGGAATTTGAGAAAGATCGCTTTAGTACTTTCTAAGAAATAGCGGTAAAAAATTAACAATCAAAATTCAATTTGGCGGCCGGTCGGCCATCTCATTGACTGATCTGTCCGAAAATGTAGCATACACAACTAGGGTCAAAGGGAAAGCTACACATGAAATTTGAGAAAGATTACTTTAGTAATTTCTGAGAAATAGCAGTAACAAATTTTAACCACTAAAATCCAAGATGGCTGCCTGGCGGCCATTTTGCTAACCGATTGGTCCCAAAATGCAATATGCACAACTAGGGCCCCAGGGAAACCTACATATTACATTTGAGAAAAAGATCCCTTCAGTACTTCCTGAGAAATAGCGACAACAAGAACTGTTTACGGACGGGTGGACGGACGGACGTAAGGACGGAAGCATGGACGGACGGACGGACGGACGGAAGATGGACCACGAACGAAAGGCAATCTGATAAAGTTGGGCTAAAAACTCTTCCATAATTCTAGATATTTACACTTCATAATTAAACAATCCAATCTGCATAATTTATTTAAGTCTGCAATGCTTATGCTTGTAAAGGTACATGTAAGGTATTGCGATCCTACGGTAATACAACAATAGAACATCTAAATATTCATCATATACTTACCAACGTGGTCGCTTCTGAAAATAGAGAATACAAGAGAAAAATTCATCATTGATGAACAGTGACAATTATAAACATATTAACAATTGAAAGATATTTTGATAAAAAATGCATTTGGCATAAATAACATTGTATCGTGATTACAGGATATCATTGCGCGGCCCTCCAAAGTAAAAAAAAATATTGAATAAAAAAACTAAAACTAAAAACAAAAATAACACACAATTGCCTCTACGACATTCCACATAATCAATTGAGCTAAATAGTATGGATCTACCTTATAAATTTTAAATAGATCCCTAAGCAATCAAACTACCTACTGTATATTAGCTCCTATTAAAGTGTCTAAATATGCAATGTACCAAAAACAGGAAACTGAGCAATGTTTTAGAAAATCGTCACTTTTGGCATACTTTTAGCATAACAGAAGGTTAACTACTCTTCCCAGTTAACAGTTATTTCCTGACAGTATTTTTTGATCATGGTTCGTGTTTCAGTTCATCCCAAATTAAATCTAGCTCTAACTAACTCTTTGCTTTCGCTACAGTATTACTGACCGATGAAAAACAAAGCAAATGAAGTAACTTCAAATGATAATCGCAGTAGTAATTTTGTTTCTACCACAATAGGCTATGTTATTCAACTCTCAGGGTATCAAATAAACAATGCAGCTGTTGGTAAAAAAATTTGTTTATACCACACGTGGTATAAACTCTGTACGCATTCTGATTGGCTGATACGATGAACATTGGCCGAACTACTTAATTCTCAGTGCAAAGTCATCATTTGTCAACGGCATCAGTAATCTAGTGACGTCATGCTACAATGTATGTTGTGATCGCCACCTGACGTCATAACTGCCGTAGGAAAGCGTTCAGTGTGCGTCGAGGTCGTTGTGTCAAAAACGTGACGTTTTTTATGTTCAGTATATCTGTGTAACTCATTTTGACGGAAAAGGATCTTAATACTCGTGAGTTATGTAGAGTAAACTAGTCTGAAAGAGACTTTAACTTGATCACAATGGCTTAAGGGTTATTTGGCGGGAAGTAAACGGCATGGCTCTGCCGTGCGCATGCTTTTATATAGCCCAACAATGAGTGTTATATTGTAAGAAGCCTTGAAAAATAACTTTAATAATACGTTAAATGAGAAATATTTTATCATTAAGTTGTTCCAAATTCGAAGACTTTGATATGAATGGATTCTTTATCAAAATATGACTTTTAATATTAATTAGTGCCTTTTTGCTGATGAAAATATCACTACATATTATTTGCATATCTCGGCAGACACACATTACCTTATTATTGTCGTATTTCTATCGGCTAAAAGCAATAGTGGTAGAAACAGGTCACACGACTCGTTGTTGTTGGATATGGAATTCATTACACACTCGTAAGATATCCTTTATAAGTTACAAAAGACACTCGCTAAAGCTGGTGGCTTTTGTAACTTTTAAAAAATAACTCCCTCGTGTGGAATAAATTCCATATCTAACAACCACTCGTTGTGTAACCTCTTTTTTTAATACAGAGAAAACAGGTTAAAACGAACTCGACAGAACCTTAACAATTCAAATATTTTGGTTTTAAAGCATTTTAGTTTCATGTTGAAAATCGACATATATCTTTCGTATTATTCGACCATCTTATGCATGATATATATCATTTGGACCTTAAATTCCAAGCATAAAAACTAATTTTGTGATCATAATTTTGAATGATTTTTCGAGTTTTCCTTATTTCATTGTTTGTGTTCTATAAAAAATATTAAGATGGTATTTGACTGGCACTGGCAAAGAACGTCATATAAAGCAAAGTCAGGTTGTTGAGTAATCCTAGATTATAATTACCACGTTTCGCTGTTACAGCATTTGAACATCAAAATTTGAAATTTTTAAATGGTAGCTAATAAACAAGAGATCCCAGAGGGATCTTTGCGCCTACCAAAGAATGATCTACGTCTGACAATGGAACTTTTCAAACTTTTACTACCAACTACATATAAAAATTTGAGAAAGATCCTTTCATAACTTTCTGAGATATATTGCAGTAACAAACTTCAATTCTCAAAATCCAAGACGGCTACCTGTCGGCCATCTTGTTCATCTATCGGTCTGAAAAAAATGCAATATGCACAACTAAGCTCCTAGCCGAACCTTCACATGAAATTTGAGACAGATCGCTTCAGTACTTTCTGAGAAATAGCGGTAACAAAACTTCAATTATCAAAATCTAAGATGGCGATCAATACTTTGTGAGAAATAGCGGTAACAAAATGTCATATGCACAACAAGACTGCCATCTTGTTGACCAATCAGTCCCAAAATACAATATGAACAGCTAGGGACCTAGGGAAACCTGCACATGAAATTTGAGACAGATCCCTTCGTTATTTTCTGAGAAATAGCTGTAATAAAGTTCAAGTATCAAAATTCCAAGATGGCGAACTTCCGGCTATCTTGTTGACCGATCGGTCCCAAAATGCAATATGCACAACTAGGGCTATAGGGGAACATACGTATTAAATTTGAAAAAGATTCCTTGAGCATTTTTGAGAAATAGTACTAACAAGAATTGTTAACGGACGGACGACGGACCAAGGACGAAAGGCGATTTGAACAGATTTATGTTGATAAAAACACAACAAAGCGGCATAAGATGAAATAATTTCTGTGAGTTATTCTAAAGTGTGGCATGATGTGCTAACGGATAGGGACGTCCGTCTTAAGAAAGGTCTGTTACTGAAATGAAGTGCACAATATTTAGATATTTCTTTATTTGATTTGCTTTTGTTTTGCTTTTGTTTTTGCAAAGGATATACACAACATTCAAACAAGTCTTTGTAACACGGGAACGACAAAATCAGACAAGTACCTCTCCTCGATTCTCCTTTGCTTTCTCAGCTACGAAATACAAACCAAATTCTCTTCAAATTGAATGAATGCCATATATAAATACTACGATGGTGAAGTTTGAAGGAAGGACTTTTTTCGCTCATTGTCAGTATCAGTTGTGACAACGTTATACAATGAAACCCAGAGTTAACAAATCACAGTTTCCCTGGAAACATTTTTGCTGCATGAAGACAAATATGAAAAATTAACTGAAAAATTACCATTTTTGAGCTTAAAATCTTATTTTTTCATTTCCTACGTACCAGTCGCTACATATATTGGATGATTTGGTCCTGATATGTATTTGTTGTTCTATTGTGGTCATTTTGATACCCCATTTGTCTACTTCAGTTGACAAATGTCAATGTTATGAATATTTTTCATTTTTTAGTGAAATTTCGTGATGGTGGCCATCTTGATGACGTCATAACCGGAACTTATACAATGTTAACATTGTTTTTTTTCTTGATTTTGGTTAAAGTGATTTATAAGTGGACAAAAAACTAATTAGAAATAAAAGTTTGTGGTTGGAAAACGTTTTTGTTGCGTCAAGCAAAATATGAAAAATTTACTAAAAAATTACCATTTTTGAGCTTAAAATCCTATTTTTTCACTTCCTGCGTAAACATCACTACATTTATTCGGTTATTTGGTCCTGATATGTTTTTAGTGTTCTATTGTGGTCATTTTGATACCTCATTTGTCTACTTCGGTTGAAAAATGTCAATGTTATGACTATTTTTCTTTTTTTGGTGAAATTTGAGATGGCGGCCATCTTGATGACGTCATAACCGGAAGTTCATCCCAACTTATGCAATGTTAACATTTTGATTTGTGATCAGTGGGTTACGAAAAATATTAGTTCGGAGGTTTGGGGAGGGGGGGGGGGGTGCATGTGGGACCCTCTTAGCCCATGGCTTAATGCATTATCATCAATCTATTTGCCAATTTGAATATGTTAATACGTACTAAAACCAGACAATAAATTAAGCTTGAAACATTTAACTTATAGTAAAATGTATAAATATAGTAAGAGTCACGGGTATAAAATCACATAACAGTCGATATTTCAGTGATTCATCAATACCATATTTTCATTTAAGGTAAGAAAATTGATTGTTAATCGCAAATATTTTAATCTTTTAGAACTATTAATTAGTCTCATCGTGTTCAAAAGCGTATTAAGGATCGGTTGGTATATATTTCTTGATTACGCACAACATATAGAGAATGGTTTATTTATGGTCTATTGACAATCAGTATCATCTGATATTCTGGCTTCATAGTAAAATATTGTGGCTTCAATCGATATTTGGATAAATTTAATACATTCATGGTACTCTAATAATAAATGACTTATATGATATATATGTGATTATCTGTTGTTGTACATATTTGCCGCGGTGTTTAAATTCACTGTGTATATAATGTATTATATTAGGTGTTAAAACTACATGTATTGTGTATTGTCTGAATTTACATGTCCCTGTGTCATGCAATGTCATGTACATGTAAATGTGTGTGTATGTAAGTTGTTATGATGACGTATTAGAGGTGAGTGAATGGATTGGTTGAGTGTGTCACATTGACCCTGCATGACCCTGTCCTTGCACGTGCACGCCCACCCTGGTGGAAGCGTGTCCACACATTACATGGAAAATAGGCACCGGACAGATACCACCTACAGTACAGCTCACGTGGATTTTACAAAATCAACAGACGACTATCTTGAGGTGCGAAATATCAAAAATGTATAATGAATAAATTTAAACAATGGACACAATTAACTAATTTGAAAGTAATCACACATTAAAAGTCATACAGAAGTTGCAAGCAGTATTCAATTTATTTCAAAATATTGAGAACGTACATATTTGTATATATCATCTACGTCCTTGAAATATATCAACAAAAATGTACCGAATTATACCGAATTATACCTGAAGTATGTTTTAAAGACATGGAATTTGATTGCATCCCCTGATTTTAAGCAGAGCCAATCAAATGACCAGATGTTGTTTAATGAATACTTGAAAACTCCATTTAACCTGGACAGTGGCAAACGTTAACATATTGTATACAGGGAATCATTTGGTTCTGCGGTCTCTACATATTTCTGTGTGAAAGTGAAACAAAATTTTGACTTAGTTGTATCATGCTTTCAAAAAGAATGTTTTCGCTCTGAATTTCTAATACGGTCTGATTTTGTTTTTTTCATTTGCTCAAGGATGTTTGACAGAGAGTCGGGATTGCCGGATATCAATTCTTTTCTTATCATGAGCTGCTCATCGGCTTGAAAAGGGCGTATGTATACAGTTAGCTCAATTGAATAAGTAGAGTATCCGGCTAGTGTTTGGAAGGTGCCGGAATCTAAACAGGCGATTACAAAACCCCAGTTTGTGTGTTAGTCATTAAGGCGAAGGTCTCAGGTTTAAAACCAGTCTGGTCATTATTTTTTTTCGCTTTTACTACAATAATAAAAACATGCCTGTCACAAAGTTGTCAACGAAGAATAAATCCTGGTAACCGTGTCTTCCTTTCTCGCAAAGACAAATGACAGTCAATCACGTCATTCATGCAGATAAGACCTCTCGTAGACATTTAATATTTTAACCAATCTGATTGAAATACAGATCCTTATAACCACTCCGTTCAATAGAGGATCTGAGAAAATCCGATTAAGGGTTATGTTCGGATGACCTTTATACCATGTGTAATTCAGATCAAATGCATTTTCTGCACGTTGCTCTGTCAATTGACAATGCCATTTCGCCGCAACATATAAATACGATTAGCTTTAATGTGCTCTTTGGTCGAGATGACTACGTACACGGAAATAATTCCGACAGATTTTCAAACTATTTCGTCCCCTGAAATTCACTGTGAAAATTTTGCCAGCAGCAATCTGATTGGCCATTTACAAAGGTCACCTGGACATGACCCCTAATGGGATTTTCTCAGATCCTCTTATCTAACGTAGTGATAATAAGGATCTGTATTTTAATCAGATTGATATTTTAACAAGCAAATTCGTGGAATTTCCATCCCTCGCTTTCAGGACATATTGTAGTTTAACATTATTGAAGTTAGGTTTAAACTTTGTTGAAACACGAACAAATAAACTGAAATATCATTCGGAAGTAAGATGTGTAAAATAATGTCCGCTGAAAGTGACTGGCTGAGCCCTCAAGGCATTAAACTTCGATACTAGCTTTTAAGAAAATCGGTTTACATTTGTTACAATTATTGCACAGGAAAATGGCAGAAAATGACTTTTTTTTATTAAAGGGCCATAACTCTGCTAAATAAGGTCCGTCGCAAGCGGCGATTGAACTTGGCCGAGCCCTTGAGACATTTAACTTTGCCACCAAGTTTTAATTGTAACATTTGTTAGTTATTACACAGAAACTGCTGAAAAATGACAGTTGTAAATTAAAGGTCCATAACTCTAATAGCATCCGCTGAAAGAGTTGATCAAACCTGGCCGAGCCCTTAAGGCCCTTAACCTTGTCACCAAGTTTGAAGAAAATCGGTTTTCATTTGTTACAGTTATTGCCCGGAAACGAAGACGGACAGACAGACGAACAAACCAAATTAATATCCCCTGTTTCGGATAAAACGAAAACGGGGGATAAAAATTGGAAAAAAAACTGGACCCACTCTAATAGCATGTTTGAGTTAACCATACATGTACGTATTCGGCAATGATATTGCAATAATAATTTGTGATACTTATTGACATTTATACTCATTTATTAACAAATGATCATTAATATGGATCCATCTCAAACATTTAAATGGGATTCAAATGTATTAAAAAAACATTGTTTTTCCTTTTCCATTAATACCAAAAGCATTATTGTCTCTCGTTTTAATATACATGTATATAAATACCGAATTGTAAAAAAAATATCATTTATATATAAGTAATATTCATGAAAACAATGTCTTAAGATGAAGATGTTTTAGCATATCGTTCATATAAGTTCATAAGTTTTTTTCCAAACCGACATTGGGAGTACGTTTGCGCGTAAACAATTCACAGTGTTAAGAACATGATTTCAAAATTGTTTCTTACATTTTCTTACAAGATTTAGGCTCTTTGATTTGTTAATCAATCTAGTCAGTCTTTATTAATTCAATGCTCTGCTCTGTGTAACTAATAACAGAATTAATAAATGTCACTTATACTGTTTTATGCTTCGAAGGTCACACAGATTATTTATTTGCCAAATTTTCATTGTTGGTAATTAATAGGCCATTTCATAGTATTACATTTAGAACTATCTTTAGTTCACATTTAAACTTCAATTAACCATGCCTGGTTTTGTTCACCGCGTTAAACGAAGTAAAAACACAAAAAGTTTTGTTCAATACATGGTGACTTTTGTGATCTATGACCTTTGAACTTTACTAATATAAAGATCAAAAGGGAAAACTATATTTAGAAAAATAAAAAGTAGGTGATATATTATTCATTAGTGTATAATACTTAAGGTTCTATGGGGAGAAAATGTGGAAATTCAGATATGCAAACAAAGCTCATTTCACTTCTTTAGCACATCAAAATCACACGAACAGGAAGGTCTTAATGAAAGTCAACCACTCTTCAATGCATTACATCAGTCTAGATTAATGACATGTGTAATGATATCTAGTCAGATATGCATCGCGTTTTGAAGAAACTGAGACTAGATACGCACAGAAAGAAAATAGCTGTTGGTTAGGTCTTCAGAGTTTTGAAACCTATGGTTACGACGGGAAGACTTTAGTTTAATCAGATCACAAAGAGTCAGACAGCTAATGGAAATGTCAATCCATTATTCGACAGACTTCCATATATTTATTCATTTGTATTTGAAAGGAGACATACACGGAGACATACTATGTAACTGCAACTGTGTTGCGTAAACCTATACCAGACTACTATCAAAGCCTTTGCATTACACTCAAAGGCTCCGTACTTGAGTTGAACAAAGGAGGATTGTCAATTTGGGCCCTCTGGTGGCAATGACCGATAAGCATTACTTTTTGTTTACAGATACCCGGGGGTTAGGAAATCATTGTATGACATACGATTAAGGTCAGGTCGGAGTCCCTTGTGAGTTATGGAACGGGGAGGGGGGTGTTAAACAGGAGGGCCAATTTTCTGTTTTGTCCAGTTTTTGTACAATTAAATTATATTTTTGAATGTTTTCTTTTATTAATTATAATGCATTTATATGTTACAAATAAAACATTTTGGAAAACATAACTTTGTATCTAAATACATGTACGTAATGATTTTCTTATTCGTAAATTATTTCGTAAAAAGTTTACAAAGACGTTTGCTCTTACTAAGAAATAAGTTTCATATCCAACATCCAATCAAAGTGTACCCTCTATATATCCCTTCCAATAGCCTCATTATTAAATATATATATCTTGCATTTTACTGCACAGGATCATTAAAAGGTGTTTATTTAACGATAAAGGACAACTTTTTAACTATATCATGTACACATCCGAGCAATCAGTCGCTAATAAATAAAGATAATAATACTACCCAATTGCTTTCTCCTAATTTATAGAAAGAAGCTAAACATGAAAGATAAGAACAATGCTGACAAATCGCTATTAACAAGATATACAAGAATGATCTTGGTACACACCAAAGTATGGTTTATACCAGTCAAATGGAAATATAAATCTTTCATTTAAATAATTTGTAACATGGAGGAAATACACATGAACGGTCACAATTCAAAAATCCGTGTTCCTCTTTGCACTTTTAGAGAACAATATGAGATTACATTGAGAACAATATCTACAAATAAATAAACAAAACTTTAGTTTATTTTTTTTCAACTTTCTGATAAGACAGTAGATACATGGAGAAATTCTATCTAGTCAGTCTTTATTAATTCAATGCTCTGCTCTGTGTAACTATCAACGGAATAAATAAATGTCATTTATACTGTTGTATGCTTCATAGGTCACACAGAGTATCTCTTTAGCAAACTTTCATAGTTGGTAATTAAAAGGCCATTTCAAAGTATTATATTAAGAACTATCTTTAGTTCAATTTAAAATTTCAATTAACCATTCCTGGTGTTGTTGTCGCCGCGTTAAATGAAGAAAAACACAAAATGTTGTAGTTTTGTTCAATAAGTGGTGACTTTTGTGATCTCTGACCTTTGAACTTTACAACTATAAAGCTCAAAGGTGAAAACTATATTGAGAAAAATAAAATATAGGTGATATATTATCCATTCGTGTATAATACTTTAAGGTTCTATGCAGAGAACATGTGGAAATTCAGATATGCAAAAAATGCTTATTTCACTTTTTAGCACATCAAAAACACACGAACAGGAAGGTATCAATGAAAGTCTATCACTCTTCAATGCACTGCATTAGACTAGATTAATGACATGTGTAATGATATCTAGAAAGATACGCATCGGGTTTTGAAGAAAACTGAGACTAGATATGCAAAGAAAAGAAACAGCTGGTGGTTAGGTCTTAAGAGTTTTGAAACCTATGTTTATGACGGGAAGACTCTAGTTTAATCAGATCACAAACAGTCAGACTGATAATGGAAATGTCAATACATTATATTCGATAGACTTCCATATATTTATTTATTTGTATTTGAAAAGAAACACACACGGAGACATACTATGTAACTGAAACTGTGATGCGTAAACCTATACCAGACTACTATCAAAGCCTTTACATTACACTCAAAGGCTCCGTACTTGAGTTGAACAAATTGACTTGAATATAATAATATTATAATAATATAAAAGGTATATCTTTCCTAAACATACCAACATCCTAATTCAAGAATCTATATTATCAGAATTACTGCACTTAAATAAATAAATATTTAAGCTTTTAATTTATTGTTGATCCAATATTCCATAATGCATAGACAAATTCACGAAAATTATCTCCAAATTCTGCATGCTCGGCAGACATTTCCCTGTCAAAGGACCAATACAAATTACAAATTGTTGAAAAACTACTTCTTGGAAGTAAGTCATAGTGGCATGACTGTTCAGATTCGATTTCTCTATGATATCTATGGAGGGTAATATGGTCACAATTCTCAGCGTTAAGTTTTTATTTTATTATGTTCACATTTGAGTCAACCAGTTTTTAAGTATTTAACTTTTATAGTTTATTGAGTTACGTTTTAATCTTCATTTTTTTTATGTTCAGATCCCAGGTCCATGAAGTTCACAATTTCTGTAAAGGGTCTCTAGACGTTTCAATCTATGAAGAGTATCTGGTTTCATCAAATCTGTGACCCAGCGGGTCGGCCAGGACCAATATGGATATGATGTTAAAATTATATTTCAGTCTAAAAATTCTACCCAGTTCGACTAATTTCCTATGACAAGTAAGCAAATAATGTTCATAAATGGTTTTTTTTTTCCTATATAAACTACAGCGACCTTGACCCTCTCCCCAGGACGAAACGTAAAACCCCAGTGTCATATAATTCACAATTTTTG
This sequence comes from Argopecten irradians, assembly GCF_041381155.1. Classification (NCBI taxonomy): domain Eukaryota; kingdom Metazoa; phylum Mollusca; class Bivalvia; order Pectinida; family Pectinidae; genus Argopecten; species Argopecten irradians. Next base: position 18,555,924 of record NC_091148.1, on the reverse strand, counting down.
TAGAGGACCTTAAGACCTGTCCATCTATGAAGATTATTTGATTCTACCAATTCCAGAATTTCAGAGGATTTTTGAAATTTTAGCCTATTTGAACCCTTTTGGCCCCTCTCCTTCGGTCCCTAGGGGTCGGCCATGACCAAAATGGATATGATGTAAAATCTTCTAATTTCCTAATAACCCTCTCCCCATGGGGAAACTTAAAACCCCAGTGTCATATAATTCGCAATTTTTGTAGAGGACCTTAAGACCTGTCCATCTATGAAGAGTATTTTATTTCTACCATTTCCAGAATTTCAGAAGAAGATTTTTGAAATTTTAGCTTATTTGACCCTTTGGGCTCCTCTCCCTCCTTTCGGCGCCAGGGGGTCGTCCAGGACCAAATATGGATATGATGTTAAAATGCTATCTCAGGCTAATAATTCTAACCAAATTTGAACTCAATTCCATTATGAACATTGAGGCAAATAATGCTCATAAATCTGTTTTCTGTATATAAAACTATAGTAAAATTTACTCCCTCTCCAGGCCGAGACCTGAAAACCCCAGGGTCATATAATTCACAATTTTTGTCAAGGTGACCTTAAGACTTTTCCAACCTATGAAGAGTATTTGATTCTACCCTTTCCAGAAGTTCAGGAGAAAAAGTTTTGAAGATTTAGCTTATTTGACCCTTTTGGCCCTGGCGCCCCTCTAATGCCCCGGGGGTCAGTAATGGAGATGTTGTTAATAGGATTCAATGGATATCTCATACTGATAATTCTGACAACATTTGACTCATTTCCTATATAAAACTGACCAAATAATGCTCAGATATGTTTCCCTATATAAAATAAAATAAACAGGGTTAAATAATTCACAATTTTTGTAATTGACCTTAAGACATTTCTATCCGTGAAAAGTATTTGATTCTACCACATCTGTGATGTAGAGAAGATTTTTGAAAATTTAGTCCATGTTATCCCTTTTGGCCCCTCCCACAGCCCCCTAGAGGTGGGGACCATATAATTCACAATTTTATTATTGCCTTATGCCGTTAGAAAGGTATGTGCAAAATTTTATTAAAATTGCTTCAGTAGCTTTTGGAGAAGAAGTCGAAAAATGTAAATTGTTTACGGACATACAACGGACGACACACGAGTCACTTACAATCGGAAATAACATAATTTTTTATCTTAACATCAATCAATAATTTGCTAGAATACCTCCTTTATTATTCGATAATATCTTACAAAAGTATCAAACTGTAATACTATAAGAAAAACAATTTCTTTTTTCTGAGTTAAGTTTTACGTACTAAAACTGGTTTATGACCAACTCAAAATTCATCTTTGATGCAGTTTCATCATTGAAATAATAGTTTTTACCATCATAATGTAAATTTTTGTTATCGAATGTACTTTGGCAAAAATAGTATATTATTTTAGTCGTGTCGTTAATGGCGTCAACTTGATTTCTTATGAAACCCTAGCTGTAAATTAATGTATTCCTACAAATGGGGCGATATCGCTTGTTTTCCAGAATGTTTTCATTCGTGCACCTATGGTGTTTCATGACGAAGTTGTAACATTTAAAATCGGGTCATGTTTTCAGAAACACCCTGCCTGGATATACTGGATGTTTATAGAATTCAATAAACATTACTTAATTTCTGTTTTCAGAAATCCGATAAGGCAGTAGGTACATGAGAAAATAAGAATGACCCATAATCGAAAATTGGATTTTTATTTTTTTTTAATGTTTTCATTAGATTATATTGCAACGTTTCATTAAGACAAGTGTTTACATTGTCAAATAGAATCATTTTTATGGAATTTCCTTCTTTCTGTATTTTGAACCAGCTCGATCGAGATTTGTTGACTGAGTACGGTAATATTGGAATCAACAGAATTGACCCTTTTTGGCTCCGCCCCTTATTCTATTGATTTGTATACTTTTTACCTCTCGCTCTCTCTCTCTCTCTCACTCTCACGCCGGTCCGAGGTCAGCGCGTGTCCAATCATCTCCATTAAAGTGACAGGGGTTTTCAAGCTTCATTGAGGCGGAGTGAAATAATATTATAAAGATTATCCGCCCCTAGACACCTGGGAACTAACTTTGGTACAATTTTGTATCCCCCATCCCTACGCCACTGCAATATGATTGCTACCCAATGCTTAGTTTCAGAAATCGTTTATATGGAAATATAATTTTAGCTAATCGGGTCCGAAGGACCAAGGTGAGCTTACGCGATACCGTGACGTTCAGCGTCCGGCATCCGTCTGTCAACAATCTACTTCTTCTCCATAACCGCTGGACGGAATTTAACAAAAATTGACTGGAAGCATCCTTATGGGGTACTGACTGAACATTATACAAATGGTGGGACTTATCTCACGATGGCCTGAGGGGCGGGGTCAAAAGGCTTCAATTTTTAGCACCACCTGTAAGGCTCCTGTAGGTTAGCCCCGTCAGTTTTCACAATTTTGAACAACAACCGAATAGAGTGTTACCAATGCAATGAGTGTTATATCTAATGCTTAATTTCAGAGAAAACGTCATTAATATGGAAAGGCCAGGTTGGCCCTTTTGGCCTCACCTCTGAGGGGTTAACCCAGCATTTTGTACACTTTTGAACCGCAATCTCAAAAGGATGCTACCAATGCAATATAAGTATAATATAATGTTTTGCTTAGTTTCAGAGTCGTTTATAATCCCCTTAGGCCCCCAGGCAGATAGGGAGTTATATGAGACAAAAGTTTAATAATGAAGATTTGACTTCTGAGACCTTTACATCATTAATGTAACAGTTAAATGTTCTCTGTATAGTTGTATGTTAGAATTCAGATAAAGTGTGTAGATAAAGGATAATTATTACAAGGATATACTGATTGTTTGGTAGTGTGAATAAACATAATGATAACAACATCAAGACAAAGGGATATAATTTTTGCACAGCACACTTCACTTAATACAACTTTAGGATCGATGCAAACGTTTGAATATCAAATAGCACAATTTTGCCTGATAAAGTACCACTATAGTTAATTTCTAACTTGCAGAACTAGTCGAATATTAGATAGAAGAGTTACATCTGTCATAGAACGAATATACGTACCCCGCGGCCTACTATACCTTTCGGCCGGGTACGAATTGGTCCCTATGTGTCGTAGTGGAGCACTGCCTCCGAAAATCACTCGGGCATAGTTTTCTATACTTTTTTGTAGGTTTCCAATTATTTTATGCGTATACATGCATTTACATATTATATTTGTCCAAAACAAACATAACTACCATTCTTAATATCTACCGTACCGCTCACAAGACGTCACATTCACAATTTGTGGACTTGCCGTATAAATTCCCTTCAGAAAGACCTTCATATGTATTATGTAAAAAAATGATGCCTCGATGAGAATTTGATATTTTATGTGGTTCAGTTTTATTGCCTAGTAGGTAAGCGATATCAAACAAGTACGATAAAAATGCAAACAAACGTTTTATAATGGTCTGCATAATCATTACTTTGCTCCATTAGCAGTAATAGGCACCAATTGTAGCTCTAAAGACGACACCATTTTCTGTCAAAAAGTCTTTTGAGCTACAATATTGCAGCTACATCTGTCAGTGACGATTTTTTTTTTTTAAAATTTTAATCAATTTTACTACGTTTGGCTCCTTTCATAGCAACCCTGTGGATGGGTGACAAATAATTCACAATTACAATCCTGATATTATGCATTGCTTTAGAAGGTTTGTACAAAATTTTCGGTTAATTGGCTTATTCGAAAATAAGTCGATTATTTACGGACACACGACGCACGAGCACGGACAAAAGGTAATTAGAACAGATAACTTTATACTTCGCCTCAAGAGACTGAAAAAAATGGGCAAGAGTTCCACTATCACAAAGAAACACAAAGCCCAGCATTAGCACAGTAATGTTATTCCTGTGGGAGGAGCCAGTATAATATTACCAGGTGATGTTTGGTGGCTTTGATGGCAGGCTCTAGTTAAATAGCACTATAAAATGGGAAAAAAGTTCCAATATTATAAAAAGACACAACACAAACATACCCCAATCCAACAATATTGACCCATTTTGGTCCTTACTCCCAGGCCCGTTTGTGTTTAGTTCCATCATTTGTACAATTTTGAATTCCCATCCCATAAGGGTGCAATCAAAGCAGTATAAGGAACAACCAACTAAATAAAAAAGACCTTCGAAATGGCCCCTGTATATACAAGATTAAGTCAAGGATAGAATTTTTACCCGTCCGCTGATTGGCGGGCTAGTTATGAATTTCAAAAGTATAAAAATGTTTTCTGACAGGTAATTATTCATAGATAACCGTGATATGAATTTGGAAGTACAGATTGAGATTTAGGTTCAAAATATCAAATTTGATAATGAATAGGTAAACATTAGAATTTCAGAAATTTTAGTAAAAAATACGCCTGATTTCAACATGGTTACTCTGGTTGGAGTTTGAGCTGAAGGACTCAAACTTTTTTTCTATCTTAGTATTATATAAGACCTAGACTTTAATTACAGAACACAAAAACTAACTAATAACTCCTTTTATTTTAAATAATGTTACAAAACTTCACTTTTACACTGTGGTCTATGTAAAATTATTAAGTTGGTTGTTCTTCATATAATGTCTAGTTTGAGAGACTTTGTTTATTATGTAAATGTCAAATTGACCTCATTGGTCACGCCCCTCATTCCCCGCTGGGTCAGTCCCACCATCTGTACAATTGTGAGTCCCCATCTAATAAGGATGCTACTAATGGAATATGAGTGTTATCCAAACAAAGCCTAGTTTCAGAACAGGAAGTCGTTTATATGAAAATAGCAAAATTGAGCGTTTTAACCCCGCCCCTTAGAACCCGGGCGTCAAGACCAACCATTTCTAATGCACCATTTCTAAGGAGTGTTATCTATTGCTTAATTTCACAGAAAAAATGTCTCACAGCATCGTCTTGTGATGGTATAATGCCCTCGACTTCGGTTGGTGCACTGTTATATCCATCGACAATACTATGAGAAATAATGCCCTTTAACCCCGGCCATACTATGTAGATATTACGGAAGTGTACCTTGGCGTTTTGAATTAAATCTTATAAAACGAGTTATAATCCGAGACTGCATATCAGAATAGCCAACTTGGCAGCCACTTTTAAATATAATGCAAAATTTAACTAGTTATAAATAGATCCCAAATTGATATTTTTAACCATATAAACCAATCAAAATATCTAATTGTTTGAAGATAGATTCGAATGTTTGAATATCATCTAGCGCTTGTTTGTTATGGAAAGTACCGCTACTAGTTATGCATACTTATCGTATTTGGGAACTAGTTTACGACCAAGTTGAAACATTCCTATATACCTTAAGTGGATGTTGTTGAACATGATAACTAAATCAGATATACATTACAATGTGAATTCGCTGATAGATAAAGATAAAAATACATACCCGGACCAGTATTACGTATCCCTGAAATGTAGAAAAAAGATAATTTAAAGTGATACAAACATCTTTAACAATTGTTACTAAAAGGATATTTATCACAACAATTGATGGTATGTATCAGTCAAATGGGAAAACTGTTTTCATCTTTTCTATTAAAATCATTTACAACATAGCTGCAAATACGACCAAATGCTTCGGTTATTCCCGAAGAAAAGAATATCTTCAGCAAACCCTAGTATCAAAACTATGAAAGCAAATCCTATAGCGTATTGTGAAGAAAGCATTGAAATCAAGTCTAGGGTTTGTGTGTACATTAATAGCGAAAGGCGGTACAGATCAAGGAACCATCAGGGCTTGCTTTCCAGATAATGCATACAATTTATTGCGGTAACGAAACAGGGCTGTTTCTACGTAAATTGTTCCCAAATTCAGAATGACCAATATACACATTAATAAATTTAGCGGTAATACTAATCTAAGTGAATACGCCCCCCCCCCCCCCCTATCTCGTGAAACTTAAATATACACATGTAAATCACAAACTAACATGTAAATTTATAGAAAAGAGCAGATAAGATAATGGGCAGATGGAGTATAACAATAAGAAACACACCTCAAATAGTTAGCCTGCAGTGACTCAGTAAACCCAAATAAATAAATAAACTTAAATACAATACTTTCTTTTCCTATAATTAAACGATGAAGTACGAAAGATAAAATCAAAACTAGTACTACTATATTTTGAATTATATTGTTTGAAAGAGACGGAGGTATCATACCATCTTTATAGCATGTATAAAAACCAGGAACAAGAGTTCATCACAATCTGATATCAGAAATATTATTATTATCAAAATTAAACTGTATTATTATTGATTATAAGTATACTAGGGAATATGTTTTTTATCAGTGTTTGTCGATCTTTTGTATATATATGCGTATATTTTGATGGACCTTCATTATTTATTATATACGTTAATGTTTCATCTACATTATTTCAATTTAATTATTTTCATTTTTTTTAGATAGTCGTATATTGTAATGCAATAGAGCATTACACACGAAGACACAGGAATAATTTATCTTCATATTACGTTCAATTATTTCATCAACATGTTATTTGGATTCTTATTCACTAATGTTTATTGAAAATAAATACTGAAAATTATGTATATTAAAGGTGACGAAACAATCTTTTCTTTTTCATATTCTTTTCTTATTTCAAATATGTTTCATGTAAATAAGAATAAAAGCCGCAATTTGAATTAAAACATATTTGGAACATAATTGAAAAGACTGCGGAATCATTATACAAGGTCTATATTTAAATGCTTGATAAAAATCCAAAGACAAAAAGGTCCCGATTATCAATTGTTGACAATTTAAACATGGACATTAATGCAATTTAATTGGTGTGAAGGTATAGATGCAGTTCAGGAAATAATGCCATTTTTTTATTTGGACATTAATCAATAATTTGCCGGCGGAATACCACTCAAACTGAAATATTGATATATAAGAAAAACAATTTCTCTTGCTTCTGTGAAATATTTTAGGTACTAAAACTGGTTCAAGGCCAGCTCAAAAATCATCTTGATGAAGTTTCATTATTGAAATAATTATTTTACCACCATAATGTAAATTTTTGCTAATCGAATGTACTTTGGAAAAAAATAGTATATTATTTTAGTCGTGTCGTTAATGGCGTCAAAAAGATTTCATATGAAACCCTAGCTGTAAATTATTCCAACAAATGGGATGGTTTTCGCTTGTTTTTCCACAATGTTTTCATTCCTGCACTTACGATGTTTCATGACGAAGTTGTAAAATTTAAATTCGGGTCATGTTTTTCTGAAAAATCCTGCCTGGATATACTGGATATTTATACAATTCAATAAACAATACTTAATTTCTCTTTTCACAAATTCCGATAAGGCAGTAGTTCCGTGAGAAAATAAGAATGACCTAAAAATCGAAAATTGGATTTTTTATTTTTATTTTTTCATTAAATTTTATTGCAACACTCCATTAAGGTAAGTGTTTACATTGTGATATTCAAGATATTGTCAAATAAAATAATTATTATGGAAAGTCCTTCTGTCTGTATTTGAACAAGCTCGATCGAGATTTGTTGACTGAGTGCGATAATATTGGAATCAGCAAAATTGACTCCTTTTGGCTTTCGCCCCTTGTTCTTATTGGTTTGTATACTTTTACCTCCCCCCCCCCCTCCTCTCTCTCTCTCTCACGCCGGTCCGAGGTCAGCGCGTGCCCAATCATCTCCATTAAAGTGACCGGAGTTAACTAGCTACATAGAGGCGGAATGAAATAAAATTGTAAATATTGCGATATGAGTGTTATTCATCTCCATTAAAGTGAGTTTACAAGCTTCATTGAGGCGGAGTGAAATAATTTTATAAAGATTGTCCGTTTTCCGCCCCTAGACCCCTTGGAAGTTAGCCTCACTTTCGTACAATTTTTTATCTTCATCCCTAAGCCAATGCAATGTATTTGCTACCCAATGTTTAGTTTCAGAAATCGTTTACATTGTATATGGAAATATGATTTTAGCTCACCTGGTCTGAAGGACCAAGATGAGCTAATGCGATACCGTGAAGTTCAGCGTCCGGCGTCCGTCCGTTAACAATCTACTTCTTCTCCATAACCGCTGGACGGAATTTAACAAAATGTACTGGAAGCATCCTTATGGGGTACTGAATGAAAATTATACAAATGGTGGGACTGATCCCCCGATGGCACGAGGGACGGGGTCAAAAGGGTTCAATTTTTAGCACCACCTCTAAGGTCCTTGGAGGTTAGCCTTGCCATTTTTTTACAATTTTGAACAACCGAATAGAGTGCTACCAATGCAATGAATGTTATCTACTGCTTAATTTCAGAGAAAAGTCGTTAATATGGAAAAAGCCAAGCTGGCCCTTTTGGCCTTACCTCTGAGGATCCTGGGGGTTAAACCCAGCATGTTGTACACTTTTGAACCGCATTCTCATAAGGATGCTACCAATGCAATACAAGAATCATATAATGTTTTGCTTAGTCGTTTCAGAGTCGTTTATAATCCCCTTAGGCCCCCAGGGAGATAACGAGTTATATGAGACAAAAGTTTATTACATGAAGATTTGACTTCTGAAACCGTTATATAGTTACTGTAACAGTTAAATGTTCTCTGTATAGTTGTATGTTAGAATTCAGATAGAGTTCGTAAATTAAGGATTATTACAAGGATATACTGATTGTTTGGTAGTGTGCATAAACATGTTGATAACAACATCAAGACACAGGAATATTTATCTTCATATTACGTTCAATTATTTCATCAACATGTTATTTGGATTCTTATTCACTAATGTTTATTAAAAATAAATACGGAAAATTATGTATATTAAAGGTGACAAAAAAATATTTTCTTTTTCATAATCTTTTCTTATTTCAAATATGTTTCATGTAAATAAGAACAAAAGCCGCAATTTGAATTAAGACATATTTGGAACATAATTGAAAAGACTGCGGAATCATTATACAAGGTCTATATTTCAATGCTTGATGAAAATCCAAAGACAAAAAGGTCCCGATATCAATTGTTGACAATTTAAACATGGACATTAATGCAATTTAATTGGTGTGAAGGTATAGATGCAGTTCAGGAAATAATGTCAGTTTTTTATTTGGATATTAATCAATAATTTCCCGGAATACCTTCAAACTGAAATATTGATATAAGAAAAACAATTTCTTGCTTCTGTGAAATATTTTCTTCACAGTACACTTTACTTAATACAGCTTTATGATCGATTCTAACTTTTGAATATCAAATACCAAAATTTTGCCTGATAAAGTATCACTATCGATAATTTCTAACTTGCATAGTAGAATATTATTTAGAAGAATTACATCTGTCAGTGACGATTTTTTTAAAAATTTTAATCAATTTTACTCCGTTTGGCTCCTCCCCATAGCAACCCGGGGGATGGGGAACAAATAATTTACAATTCTAATGCTGACTTTTATGCTTTGCTTTAGAAGGTTTCTGCAAAATTTCGATGACTTTGCTTTTTCGAAAATAAGTCGACAATATTGACTGTTTACGGACACACCCGGACGTAGACCACGGACAAAAGGCAATTACAACAGATAACTGTATACTTCGCCTCAAGAGAACGAAAAAATGGACAAGAGTTCCACTATCGCAAAGAAACACAAAGTCTAGCATTAGCACTGTAGTGTTATTCCTATGGGATGAGCCAGTATAACCGGGGTAATGTTTGGTGTCTTTGATGGCAGGCTCTAGTTAGATAGTACTATAAAATGGGCAAAGGTTCCAATATTATAAATGACACAACACAAACATATCACAATCCAACAATATTGACCCATTTTGGTCCTTCCTCTCAGGCCCGTGTGTGTTTAGTTCCATCATTCGTACAATTTTGAATTCCCATCCCATAAGGATGCTATCAAAGCAGTATGAGGAACAACCAACTAAATGAAAAAAGACATTCAAAAGGGCCCCTGTATATACAAGATTGAGTCAAGGATATAATTGTTACCCGGCTGCTGATTGGCGAGCTAATTTCAAAAATATAAAAATGTTTTCTGACAGGTAATTATTCCTAGATAACCGTGATATGAATTTGAAAGTACTGATTGAGATTTAGGTTCAAAATATCAAATTTGATAACGAATAGGTAAAACATTCGAATTTCAGGATTTTTAGTAAAAAATACGCATGATTTCAACATGGTTACCCTGGTTGGAGATCGAGCTGAAGGGCCCAAACTTTTTTTTCTATCTAGTATTATATAAGAACCTAGACTTTAGTTACAGAACACAATGATTAACTAATATTCCTTTATTTTAACAATAAATTACAAAACTTCACTTTTACACTGTGGTCTATGTAAAATTATTAAGTTGGTTGTTCTTCATATAATGTCTAGTTTGAGAGACTTTGTTTATTATGTAAATGTCAAATTGACCTCACTTGGTCACGCCCCTCATTCCCCCCGCTGGGTCAGTCCCACCACAGTACAATTTGTGAGGTCCCCCATCTAATAAGGGATGCTATAATGGGAATATGAGTGTTATTCCAAAACAAAAGCCTAGTTTCAGAAACAGGAATGTCCGTTTATTACAAACAAATAGCAAAATTGAAGGGCGTTTTTAACCCCGCCCCTTAGAACCCGGGCGTCAAGACCAACCATTTCTAACAAACCTGCAAGGAGTGTTATCTATTGCTTAATTTCACAGAAAAAATGTCTCACAGCAATCGTCTTGGTGATGGTATAATGCCCTCGACTTCGTTGGTGCACTGTTATATTCCATCGACAATACTATGGGAAATAATGCCCTTTAACCCGGCCATACTATGTAGATATTACGGAAGTTGTAAACTTGGCGTTTTTGAATTAAATCTTATAAAACGAGTTATAAATCCGAGACTGCATATCAGAATAGCCAACTTGGCAGCCACATATTAAATATAAACAAAATTTAACTATTTATAAATAGATCCCAAATTGATATTTTTAAACATATAAACCAATCAACAATAAACTAATTTTTTGATTTAAATATATTCGAAATGTATTGGAAGAGTAACTATCGCTTGATTGTATATGGAAAGTTTACTAGTTATGACATACTTATCGCATTTGGGAACTAGTTTAACGACCAAGTTGAAACATTTCTATATACTTTAAATTGGATTGTTGATTGAACATGTTACCTAAATCAGATATACATGTACAACAGGAATGAATTTTTGCTGATAGATAAAGAATAATAAATAGCATACCCGACTCAATATGACGATACGTAGTTCTGAAATGTAGAAAAAAATGGTTATTTTAAAGTGATACAAATCATCTTTAAGAATTGTTACTAAAAGGATATTAAATAAACAATAATTAATGGTATGTATCAGTCAAAGCGGGAAAAAATGTTTTTCTATCTTTTCTATTAAAATCATTTACAAACATAGCGTTGCAAATACCGTACACAAATGCGTCGCTTTCATCCCCTCCCCAAGAAAAAAGTATCTTCAGAAACCCTTGAGCAAAACAATGAAGCTATTCTTTAGCGTTTTGTAAGAAAGGAGTTGAAATCTAGTCTAGGGTTGTGTGAACATTATAGCGAAATCACGGATACAAATCAAGGACCATCAGGGCTGCTTTCCGATATGCAAAAAAAGTATTTTCGGCAACGAAGCATGGCTGCTTCTACGTAATTTGTTCCCCCAATACAGAATGACCATATATACACATTAATAAATTTTACGGTAGGACTAATCTACCAGAATATCTCGTGAAACTTAAAATACACATTGTAAGTCACACAACATGGTATATTGATAGAAAAGAGCAGATAAGTAATGGGCAGATGGAGTAAACAATAAGAAATACACACTCAAATTATTTAGCCGCAGTGGACTCTAGTAAAAGCATAATCAAAAACGAATAAATTATAAAAATGTGATATTTAATATCTTAACAAACATTTTTATAGATGAAGTGTTGTGGTCAAATACCCCAGATAAATCTTACTTGGCATGTTGCTAATTATGGTGAAAACGACAGAAGGTAAAGAAAAATATTTATATGTTAGTTGAGCAAATACTTTGACTGAGTCCACTTTGTATCTACAAATTTAATTTTGAAATCAATTAACTCATTTATTTTAGCAATTTTAGTTCATACTTCACTCACATACAATACTTTCCTTTACCTATATTTAAACGATGAATTAAATAGATAAAATCAAAACCAGTACTACTATATTTGAAGTTATATTGTTTCGAAAGAGGAGGTGTTAAAATCATATATCATAACAGCATTTATAGCAGTAATAACAACCAGGACAAGAGTTCATCCACAATCTGATATTTTTAGAAATATTATTATTATCATAATTAAACTGTATTAATTATTGATTATAAGTATACTAGGGAATATGTTTTTTTATCAGTGTTTGTCGATCTTTTGGTATTATATGTGTATATTTTGATGGACCTTAAATTATTTATGATATACGTTAATGGTTTCATCTACATTATTTTCAATTTAATTATTTTCATTTTTTTAGATAATCTCGATATATTGTAATGCAATAGAGCATTACAACAGAAGACACAGGAATATTTATCTTCATATTCCGTTCAATTATTTCATCAACATGTTATTTGGATTCTTATTCACTAATGTTTATATTAAAAATAAATTACTAGAAAATTATGTATATCAAAGCATGACAAAATAATCTTTTCTTTTTCATATTCTTTTCTTATTTCAAATATGTTTCATGTAAATAAGAATAAAATCCGCAATTTGAATTAAAACATATTTGGAACATAATTGAAAAGACTGCGGAATCATTATACAAGGTCATATATTTAAAATGCTTGATAAAAATCTCAAAGACAAAAAGGTCCCGATATCCAATTGTTGACAATTTAAACATGGACATTAATGCAATTTAATTGGTGTGAAGGTATAGAAATGCAGTTTCATGCAACAAATTATTAATTTAAAATTTTTTTTTATTTGGACATTAATCAATAATTTGCCGGAATAAACTTCAAACTGAAATATTGATATAAGAAAAACAATTTCTTGCTTGCTCTGTGAAATATTTTAGGTACTAAAACTGGTTCAAGGCCAGCTCAAAATCATCTTTTGATGAAGTTTCATTATTGAAAATAATTATTTTAACCACCATAATGTAAATTTTTGCTATCGAATGTACTTTTGCAAAAAAATAGTATATTATTTTAGTCGTGTCGTTAATGGCGTCAAAAAGATTTCATATGAAACCCTAGCTGTAAAATATATCACAACAAATGGGATGGTTTCGCTTGTTTTCCAGGGGGGGGGGGGGAATGTTTTCATTCCTGCACTTACGATGTTTCATGACGAAGTTGTAACATTTAAATTCGGGTCATGTTTTCTGAAAAATCCTGCCTGGATATACTGGATATTTATACAATTCAATAAACAAATACTTAATTTCTCTTTTCACAAATTCCGATAAGGCAGTAGTTCCAATGAGAAAATAAGAATTGACCTAAAATCGAAAATTGGATTTTTATTTTTTATTTTTTCATTAAAATTTATTGCAACACTGCCATTAATGTAAGTGTTTACATTGTGAAATTCAAGATATTGTCAAAATAAAATGAATTATTATGGAAAGTTCCTTCTGTCTGGTATTTTGAACAAGCTCGATCGAGATTTGTTGACTGAGTACGATAATATTGGAATCAGCAAATTGACTCCTTTTGTGCTTTCGTCGCCCTATTGGTTAGCTATTGGTTTTACATAATTCTTTTACCTTCCCCCCGTCCTCTCCTCTCTCTCACGCCTCGCCGGTCCGAGGTCAGAGCGTGCCCATCATCTCCATTAAAGTGACCGGAGTTAACTAGCTTCATAGAGGCGGAATGAAACTAAAATTTGTAAATATTGCGATATGAGAACTGTTTATTCATCTCATAAAAGTGAGTTACAAGCTTCATTGAGGCGGAGTGAAATAATTATTATAAAGTATTGTCCGTTTTCCCGCCCCTAGACCCCGTGGAAGTTAGCCTCACTTTTGTACAATTTTAGTTATTTCAACCCTATGCAAATGCAATGTGTATTGCTACCAAATGTTTAGTTTTCAGAAATCGTTTAAATTGTATATGGATATATGATTTTAGGATACCTGTCCGAAGGACCAAGATGAGCTTATGCGATACCGTGAACGTTCAGCGTCCTGCGTCCGTCCCGTCAACAATCTTACTTCTTCTCCATAACCCCTGACTAACGGAATTTAACAAAATATTGATGGAAGCATCATTAAGGGGTACTGAATGAAAATTATACAAGTAGTAGAATCTAGATCCGATGGGTAGGGACTGAGTGGCGGTGGGTCAAAAGGGTGTTCAATTTTTAGCACCACCTGTAAAGATCCTTGCGGTTAGGCTTGCCATTTTTTTTACAATTAATGAAACAACGACACTTCGCCCACTGCCTGCATCAAGCCAATGCAATGCGTGTTATATCCCTTTTAAACCCCCCCTGCCTTAATATCCAGAGAAAAACGTCTGTTAATATGGAAATAGCAAGGTTGGTCCTTTTTGGCCTTACCTCTGAGGATCACTTGGGGCAGAGATATATAGAGATAGAAGAGAGAGAGTAGACGTTTTCGCTAACGCATTTTCATAGGCGATGCTACCAATGCAAGTATAAGTATAAAATAATGTTCTTGAATCGTCGTTCCAGAGGCGTTTTATAATCCCCTTACCCCCCGAGTGAGATAACGGGGTAGCTATATGAGACAAAATTTTACTTACATTGGAAGATTTGAACCTTCTGAAACCCGTTATATAGATACTGAAACAGTTAAATGTTCGTCTGTATAGAGTTTAGCTCGAATTCAGATGGAGTTCGTAATTAAGGATTATTACACAGGATATACTGAATGTTTGGAAAGTGTGCAATAAACATGTTGATAACAACATCAGACACAGGAATAATAAACTTCATATTACGATCAATTAATTTCATCAACATGTTATTTGGATTGCTTATTCACCTAATGTTTATTAAAAAATTAATATACGGAACATTATGTATATTAAAGGTGACAAAAATTATTTTCTTTTTCATAATCATTTCTTATTTCAAATATTTTTCAGTAAATAAGAACACAAGCCGCAATTTGAAATTAAGACATATATTGGAACATAATTGAAAAGACTGCGGAATCATTAACTAGGGTCTATATTTCAATGCTTGATGAAAATCCAAAGGACAAAAAACGGACCCCATATCGAATTTGATGACAATTTAAACATGGACATTAATGGCAATTTAATGGTGTAGAAGGTATAGATGCAGTTCAGGAAATAATGTCAGTTTTTTATTTGGATATTAATCCAATAATTTTCCCCGAATACTTCAATATAATTTTGGGATATAAAACCCAGCAATTCTTTTCTCTCTCTCGAAATATCTTCTTCCACAGTACACTAGAGAGAATAAGCTTAAGATCGATGCTAATCTATTGAGTGGTAGCTAATACCGAATCAAACTCGTAGACTCCAGATGTAGGTTATGTCACTATAAACTTAAATTTATGAATTGCATTGCTATGAATAATTAGATAGAAGAGTTACATCTGTCAGTGAATGCTCGAAGTTTTTAAATTTTAGAAGAGTAATCACGTGATTATACTCCGTATTGGCTCTCCCATAAGCCAACCCAGGGGAGGGGGAGAAAATATTGTATAATTACCCCATGTCTAAAGCCTTGATCTAGAGTTGCATTTCTTGTGTAAGAAGGAGAGTGAGGCAAAATTTCGATGACTTTGCTTTTTCGTAAAATACATTCGACAAATATTGATTGTTTACGGACACCCAGCACGTAGACTGACCACGGACAAAATGCAATTGACAAAACAGATAACTGTTTACTTCGCCACAAGAAGAACGAAAACATGGACACAAGAGTATCCACTATGCGCACAAGGAAACACAAAGTCCTAGAATTAGCACTGTTATTGTTATTCTTGTGGGGATGAGCCAGTAAATATTACGTTGTAGTAATGTTTGGTGGTCTTTGATGGCAGGCTCTAGTTAGTGATAGTAATAACAAAAAGGGCAAAAGTTCCCAATAATATAAATTACACAAACCCAACATAGTCACAATCCAACAATATTGACCCCAATTATAGGTCCATTCCTCTCAGGCCCGTGTGTGTTTAGTTACATCATTCGGTACAAAATTTTGATTTCCCATCCCATACAGGATGCTATCAAAGCAGTATGAGGAACAACCAACTAAAATGTAAAAAAAGAATCTTCGAAAGGGTCCCAGGATATAACAAGATAGAG
Organism: Argopecten irradians; assembly: GCF_041381155.1. Taxonomy (NCBI): domain Eukaryota; kingdom Metazoa; phylum Mollusca; class Bivalvia; order Pectinida; family Pectinidae; genus Argopecten; species Argopecten irradians. The sequence goes on along the minus strand of NC_091148.1, from coordinate 18,539,581 downwards.
GTCTGGATATAATGTTTACCCGGCATGCTGATTAACGGCTAGCATGAATTTCAAAAGTAAATCTAAATGTATTCTGACAGTTAAATATGATCCTAGATTACGCGTGATATGAATTTGGAAGTACTGGATTGAGATTTAGGTTCGAAATATCAAATTTGATAACGGAAATAGGTAATAACATTCAGTATTTTCAGGATTTTTTTATCTGAAAAATACTTTTATTTTCAAACATGGTGACCCCTGATTGGAGATTTGAGCTGGAAGGGCCTCTACTTTTTATTCTATCTTGTAATATATAAGAACCTATAGGCTTTAATTACAGAACATAATATTAGACACTAATAGTTCCTTTAAAAAATTTTGATAATACATTACAAAACTTCACTTTTACACTGTGGTCTAATGTAAAATTATTTAAGTTGGTTGTTCTTCATTATAATTGTCTTAGTTTTAAGAGACGTTGTTTATTATTTAAATGACAAATTGACCACGATTGTGGTCACAGCGCCACCCTCAGGTCCCCGCTGGGTCAGTCCCACCATCTATACAATTGTGAGTCCCCCATCTAATAAAGGATGCTACTAATGCAATATGAAGTGTTATCCAAACAAAGCCTAGTTTCCAGAACAGGAAGTCGTTTCTACTCAAAATAGCAAAAATTGAGCGGTTTTGGACCCCCCCTTAGAACCGGGCTGTCCAGACCAACCATTTGTACAATTTTCAACCACAACCTCATAGAAACTCATAACCAATGCAATGAGTGTTATCTATTGCTTAATTTCACAGAAAATGTCTCACACTATTGTCTCGTGATAGTATAGTGCCCTCGACTTCGGCTGGTGCACTGTTCCATTCCTCGACAATACTATGAGGAAATAATGCCCTTTTAACCCGGCCATAATATGTAGATATTACGGAAGTTTACTTTGACCTTTTGAATGAACTCTTATAAAACGAGTTATATTCCGAGACTGCATATCAGAATTGCCATTTTGAAATATAATGCAAAATTTATCTATTTATAAATAGATCCCAAATTTATATATTTAACCATATAAACCAATCAAAATATCATTTTTTTATTTGAAGATATATTCGAATGTATTGGAAAGTACCGCTACTAGTTATGCATACATGTACTTATCGCATTTGGGAACTAGTTTACGACCAAGTTGAAACATTTCTATATACTTTAATTGGATGCTGTTGAACATGTTAACAAAATCAGATATACATTACAACATGAATTTGCTGATAGATAAAGATAATAATACATACCCCACTCAATATGACGTAGGTCTGAAATGTAGAAAAAAAAAGTTATTTTAAAGTGATACAAACATCTTTAAGAATTGTTACTAAAAGGATATTAATCACAATAATTAATGGTATGTATCAGTAAAATGGGAAAACTGTTTTCATCTTTTCTATTAAAATCATTTACAACAAAGCTGCAAATACGACCAAATGCGTCGCTTCCCCGAGAAAAAAACATCTTCAGAAACCCTTGACCAAAACAATGAAGCTTTTTAGCGTTTTGTAAGAAAGTACTGAAATCTAGGGGTCGTGTGTACATTATAGCGAAATACGGTACAAATCATGGACCATCAGGGCTGCTTTCCGATATGCAGAAATGTATTGAGGCAACGAAGCAGGGCTGTTTCTACGTAAATTGTTCCCAAATTCAGAATGACCAGATATACACATTAATAAATTTACGGTAAGACTAATCTAAGAATATCTCGTGAAACTTAAATTACACATGTAATCACACTACATGTATATTTATAGAAAAGAGCAGATAAGTAATGGGCAGATGGAGTATAACAATAAGAAACACACTCAAATAGTTAGCCTGCAGTGGACTCAGTAAACCATAATCAAAAACGAATTCATTTTCAAAATGTTTTAATATCTTTACATACATTTTATAGATGAAGTGTGTGGCAATACCCCCAGATAAATCTTACATGAATGTTGCTAATTTGTGGAAACGTCAGAAAGTCAAAGAACTATATTTTTGTTGGTGCTTATACTTTGACTGTCCACTTTGTATCTACATTGAATTTGATATTAATTCACTCATTTATTTTAGCAATTTTGTTCATCATTCACTCACATACAATACTTTCTTTACCTATATTTAAACCATGAGGTTAATAGATAAAATCAAAACCAGTACTACTATATTTGAAGTATATTGTTTGAAAGACGGAGGTATTTGAAAAATATATCATACCATCTTAATAGCATGTATAAAAACCAGGAACAAGGAGTTCATCACAATCTGATATCAGAAATATTATTATTATCAAAATTAAACTGTATTATTATTGATTATAAGTATACTAGGGAATATGTTTTTTATCAGTGTTTGTCGATCTTTTGTATTATATGTGTATATTTTGATGGACCTTCATTATTTATTATATACGTTAATGTTTCATCTACATTATTTCAATTTAATTATTTTCATTTTTTTAGATAGTCGTATATTGTAATGCAATAGAGCATTACACGAAGACACAGGAATATTTATCTTCATATTACGTTCAATTATTTCATCAACATGTTATTTGGATTCTTATTCACTAATGTTTATTAAAAATAAATACTGAAAATTATGTATATTAAAGGTGACGAAACAATCTTTTCTTTTTCATATTCTTTTCTTATTTCAAATATGTTTCATGTAAATAAGAACAAAAGCCGCAATTTGAATTAAAACATATTTGGAACATAATTGAAAAGACTGCGGAATCATTATACAAGGTCTATATTTAAATGCTTGATAAAAATCCAAAGACAAAAAGGTCCCGATATCAATTGTTGACAATTTAAACATGGACATTAATGCAATTTAATTGGTGTGAAGGTATAGATGCAGTTCAGGAAATAATGCCATTTTTTTATTTGGACATTAATCAATAATTTGCCGGAATACCTTCAAACTGAAATATTGATATAAGAAAAACAATTTCTTGCTTCTGTGAAATATTTTAGGTACTAAAACTGGTTCAAGGCCAGCTCAAAAATCATCTTTGATGAAGTTTCATTATTGAAATAATTATTTTACCACCATAATGTAAATTTTTGCTATCGAATGTACTTTGGAAAAAAATAGTATATTATTTTAGTCGTGTCGTTAATGGCGTCAAAAAGATTTCATATGAAACCCTAGCTGTAAATTATTCCAACAAATGGGATGGTTTCGCTTGTTTTCCACAATGTTTTCATTCCTGCACTTACGATGTTTCATGACGAAGTTGTAACATTTAAATTCGGGTCATGTTTTCTGAAAAACCCTGCCTGGATATACTGGATATTTATACAATTCAATAAACAATACTTAATTTCTCTTTTCACAAATTCCGATAAGGCAGTAGTTCCATGAGAAAATAAGAATGACCTAAAATCGAAAATTGGATTTTTTATTTTTATTTTTTCATTAAATTTTATTGCAACACTCCATTAAGATAAGTGTTTACATTGTGATATTCAAGATATTGTCAAATAAAATAATTATTATGGAAAGTCCTTCTTTCTGTATTTTGAACCAGCTCGATCGAGGTTTGTTGACTGAGTACGATAATATTGGAATCAGCAAAATTGACCCCTTTTGGCTCCGCCCCTTGTTCTATTGGTTTGTATACTTTTACCTCCCTCTCTCTCTCTCTCTCTCTCTCTCTCTCTCTCTCTCACGCCGGTCCGAGGTCAGCGCGTGCCCAATCATCTCCATTAAAGTGACCGGAGTTAACTAGCTTCATAGAGGCGGAATGAAATAAAATTGTAAATATTGCGATATGAGTGTTATTCATCTCCATTAAAGTGAGTTTACAAGCTTCATTGAGGCGGAGTGAAATAATTTTATAAAGATTGTCCGTTTTCCGCCCCTAGACCCCTTGGAAGTTAGCCTCACTTTCGTACAATTTTGTATCTTCATCCCTAAGCCAATGCAATGTATTTGCTACCCAATGTTTAGTTTCAGAAATCGTTTACATTGTATATGGAAATATGATTTTAGCTCACCTGGTCTGAAGGACCAAGATGAGCTAATGCGATACCGTGAAGTTCAGCGTCCGGCGTCCGTCCGTTAACAATCTACTTCTTCTCCATAACCGCTGGACGGAATTTAACAAAATGTACTGGAAGCATCCTTATGGGGTACTGAATGAAAATTATACAAATGGTGGGACTGATCCCCCGATGGCACGAGGGACGGGGTCAAAAGGGTTCAATTTTTAGCACCACCTCTAAGGTCCTTGGAGGTTAGCCTTGCCATTTTTTTACAATTTTGAACAACCGAATAGAGTGCTACCAATGCAATGAATGTTATCTACTGCTTAATTTCAGAGAAAAGTCGTTAATATGGAAAAAGCCAAGCTGGCCCTTTTGGCCTTACCTCTGAGGATCCTGGGGGTTAAACCCAGCATGTTGTACACTTTTGAACCGCATTCTCATAAGGATGCTACCAATGCAATACAAGAATCATATAATGTTTTGCTTAGTAGTTTCAGAGTCGTTTATAATCTTAGGCCCCCAGGGATTAAACTGCCCCAGGGAGATAGTGTATTTAAATGAAGATATTCTGAGATCAAAATGTGTTTAAATGGACCTGTAATATTGTATTTGAATTCTGAAGAGTTCGTAAATTAAGTATTATTTCATTTTACATCATTAAATAATTGCATATTGTAATCAAACAACATACACGAAGACACAGGAATAATTTATTCAATTACGTTCAATTATGTAACATGTTATTTGGATTCTTTTCACTAATGTTTATTAAAAATAAATACGGAAAAATATGTATATTAAAGGTTACAAAATTTCTTTTCTTTTTCATAATCTTTTTCTTGATATATGTTCCCATGTAAATAAGAGACAAAGGAATATTTTAAGACATATTCACAACATAATTTTTTTACTTAATACAAGGGCTCTATATTTCAATGCTTGATGAAAAGTCCAAAACAAAAAGGTTGAATGCAATGACAAAATAGCAAAATTTTTGCCTGATAAAGTATCACTATCGTAATTAACAGTCTTCTATGACGTTTTGCATAGTAGAATATTAATTAGTAGAAGAATTACATCTGTCAGTGACGATTTTTTTAAAAATTTTAATCAATTTTACTCCGTTTGGCTCCTCCCATAGCAACCCGGGGGATGGGGAACAAATAATTTACAATTCTAATGCTGACTTTATGCTTTGCTTTAGAAGGTTTCTGCAAAATTTCGATGACTTTGCTTTTTCGAAAATAAGTCGACAATATTGATTGTTTACGGACACACGACGTAAGACCACGGACAAAAGGCAATTACAACAGATAACTGTATACTTCGCCTCAAGAGAACGAAAACATGGACAAGAGTTCCACTATCGCAAAGAAACACAAAGTCTAGCATTAGCACTGTAGTGTTATTCCTATGGGATGAGCCAGTATAACCGGGTAATGTTTGGTGTCTTTGATGGCAGGCTCTAGTTAGATAGTACTATAAAATGGGCAAAGGTTCCAATATTATAAATGACACAACACAAACATATCACAATCCAACAATATTGACCCATTTTGGTCCTTCCTCTCAGGCCCGTGGGTGTTTAGTTTCATCATTTGTATACAATTTTGAATTCCCATCCATACAGGATGCTAATCAAGCATAATGATACCATCATCCTGTTCACTATCCCTATATATAGATTTTTCTCTGTTTTCCTGACTTACAGAAAGGACAGATTGATTTTCTCCGATCAATATATGGGATTATATTACAAACATTGTTGAGAGATATTGTTTACTGCAAAATACTTTTCAAATAAATCAACTCCCAGTAAAAGTGGTGCAGTTAGTAATCATCATACACATTATATAGCCAAGGACAGTAAGATATATAGACTTAGCAACCACCTCTGTAAAGAGACCATCCACTTAATAAGCTAGCAACCACCTCTGTATAGAGACCACCTACATAATACAGCTAGCAACCACCTCTGTATAAAGACCACCTGCTTAATACAGCTAGCAACCACCTCTGTATAAAGACCACCTACTTAATACAGCTAGCAACCACCTCTGTATAAAGACCACCTGCTTAATACAACTAGCAACCACCTCTGTATAAAGACCACCTGCTTAATACAGCTAGCAACCACCTCTGTATAAAGACCACCTGCTTAATACAGCTAGCAACCACCTCTGTATAAAGATCACCTACTTAATACAACTAGCAACCAACTCTGTATAAAGACCACCTGCTTAATACAGCTAGCAACCAACTCTGTATAAAGACCACCTACTTAATAGAACTAGCAACCACCTCTGTATAAAGACCACCTGCTTAATACAGCTAGCAACCACCTCTGTATAAAGACCACCTGCTTTAATACAGCTAGCAACCACCTCTGTATTAAGACCACCTACTTAATACAACTAGCAACCACCTC